>NW_017803002.1:315838-317196 GCF_001625305.1 Branchiostoma belcheri
CACGTCACTTCTGCCCCGGCACAAGAGCTACCTATCTCAATTTCGTGCCCCTAGCATGTGTAGGTCATGAGATATCAAAACAAGTTCAGCTGCAGTACCATAAGAAGACGCTAGGGGGCCCAAAATATCTAATCCTTTCGAGGTCTCATCAAGACCTACCCACCTACTACCAAATATCATATGACTCGGTGATCAGTAGATCATAAGTTATAGAACGTTTATGATAATCCCGTCTTGATTTGTATACAATACAATTTTCTATCAAAAAATCCATGGGACAGCTATGGGGTTACAAGTATCTCTCATTGTATGTGTAATCTGTATTCTAAACTTTTGGAACAACTTGCCATCAAATCTATCCCTTACCTACTACTTTTCATAAAATTGGATTTTGAGAATGAAGAGAACAGGTCGTTAGCCTTTAAGTTTCCGGACACCTTAACCCTACCTAGACCGGGCTTTTTTGACATGGGGGGGACCCGGGGGGGGGCTCTTTTGACCCCCCCCTAAGAACTCGCGAACGGTATGTCGTATGACCACCAAATTTTCAGAGAATGGTGTACTAGTGAAAATTTATCATATCTACAATTTTTATGTCGTCATGACGTAATATGACGTCATTATGACGTCATTAATGTGATTTTATTGGCCAAAACCGTCTAAATAGGTTTTTCCCTGAAAACTAAATGGTATTCAACATAACTGAACCAAAAGTGTTTATGACAGAATATTATGGTGTACTAAGTCTTATGTTGCCCATAGCAACACCGGTGACGTCATAAAATGACGTCATGCATATTTAAGATATCCGCCATCTTGGATCATTAATCTTGAATTTTCAAAAATAGTTTTTTTTCATGATAAAGCCTAAAATACATTATAAACATACTAAATACCTTCATTTAAACCTTTTTTGGAAAAAGAAATGGAAGTATTGATGAAATTTTAATGAAAATAACCTGTATATACCTGTTCTAATGATATGGTCCGCCATCTTGGATTTTGGCCAATGACGTCATCAAATTAGCATAAATTATGCATATTTAATGATAGGATTTACATAAAATTATATGGGATATTATTAGTATTAAAAACCATGAGTAACTTGACATAAAACCCAAAAACTTCTATTGTTGAAACAAAAAGTACTAAATTTAGCAAAAAATGCCTGTCAGAAACCCGTTGCCATGGCAACACAAAAAATTATTATCTTATTCCAATGATAGAGAATTGTTGCCAACAATATTCTAGGAAAAGTCACCAAGTTTGGCCGTTCTATGGCTAGCCGTTCAGACGCTAGGTGACATCAAAGTTGCCGCGGGCACTTTTAGCCCCCCCCCCCCCCGGTCTAGGTAGGG
>NW_017803002.1:317652-327602 GCF_001625305.1 Branchiostoma belcheri
CCCCCCCCCCCGGTCTAGGTAGGGTTAATATCAGTACAAGGAAGTGGTTCGCTACGTGCACTAGATAGACCGTAACCGCACACATACGGATCAATATTTTCGCTTTCAATCTGACCTTCTATTGGACCTCTTACTCAGCGTCATTAATACCCTCAACATCAATGGTTCGTGTAAAGAAACTGGAGAGACTGAAAGCTCATTAACAAGAGCTCCAGTCAGTAGGGAAGAAACATTATAACAACATTTTTCTTGAGTTCTTGCATACTAGCATTAGATACAAGATAAGATGATTACGTTGGCAGGTGGGTTGGGTGCCGCTCCATCGTCCGTTTGACTGACAGGTGCGTGAAGAGCTCCCCTGGAGATAATAGCCGGAACTGCAGCTAAAGGTTACCCTGTCTCCATAGTAGTGGCTACCCGATATAGAACCATGGGCTGGTGAGGAAAGAGCTCCGCACGAGACTCCTGCGGATATTATGAATGATATCGATATGGACTATTCATTATAATACTATGCGGTGACTACATTACAGAACGTTTAAGGTCCGATTTACACATGCGTCGTTTATATCTGTTCGGCGTAAAACGACGCGAGCGCGCGCGCGGCGCCGCACTGCGCGTTCTGTGCGACACATTTTTTAAGCGTATAAAAACCTGCGCCACTGACGCGCGGCGCCGCGCGTCATTTTTCTGTGGCACATCCAGGAGGTACCACAGAAAAACCGACGCGCGGCGAGCGCCGTGAGAGCGCGATGAGAGCAACAAGGAGAGAGCGCACAACGAGCCCAGGATTAACATGGCGACCTCGGCGTTCTCCGCGCTCTCTCCGCGATCCGACCAATAGAGCGCAAAGAGGGCGCAGAGAGAGAGAGCACAATGAGAGTGCCGTCATCAGGATATTGGGCCTTACACCCTTGATTTCATAGCTTGAACATGATGCAGGATGTAGGATGTAGAAGAATGACTGTGAAAACAATAAAACAAGCTAAACGTGCAAAATTCGTTTCTCTTTCTGCAATGAGCTGTGAAATCGTCGGTCGCCCATAAACGTTGATGGCGTGAGTTTTTGGTCGCGCTGAGAGCGCTGAAAGGTAGCCATGTAGATTACACTTGAATACGTTTTTCGTTGATCTCGGCGCTCTCTCCGTACTCTGGCCAATTTCAGGTCGCGGAGAGAGCGCCATGATCATGAGAGCGCCACTAATTCGAATGGAACAAAATTACATCTTAATAGCATATTCAATTTATGTGTCAGCTTGCTCAAAATCACGCCATGTGGAATTCCATCAAGCGTCATGTGAAATATTATTCCACCTCACATGAGGGCAGTTTTAGATGAAGATGGAAACAGCACACATTTGGCATGTTGATTGACATTCTCTAACGTTACACCCTCTAAGTGACAAACTTTACTATCCAATATGTAATTATTTTCTTCTCCATTATCATTTTGTTCTCTCTCGCTTTTTGAATAGAAAATTCATTAAAATACGGGGAACGACATCCAGCGCTGCTTCGTGTATAAGATGAGGGTTTGTTCTCTTTTATCTACTAGTATGTTTAATCTTGAGTAGGTTCACAACTTACTGCTCTGGCAGCACGATCCTGTGTACCCAGCGTTACAGGAACAGCCTGACGTTGCAGCTGAGCCGTGATTACAGCTGCTTGATCCAGTACACCTCCGAGTTTCTGAGGAGGCACCAGAACACCCAGCTCCTCCACATGATGCTGCAACAACTACCGTTCTAATGATAGGAACAGATGGAAATAAAAGCGATCAATTTAATGAAGAAATAAAGTCGTCAAAGTTAAAGGACAAAACATTGGGTACAATTAATCAGCGCAGTGTTCAAATAGCAAGTTTTTTTTATCTTGGAGATTACATGTTAGCGAATAGTTAAACCTTAAAGTTTATTGTTTCCACTGACATATATTCTGTACGTATATTAAATATATATATATATATATATATATATATAAGTTTTTAGAATACCATACAAAGGTGCTGCACTTTTTTGAGTCAATAACAAAGAATCTTTATTAATTCATCTTTCACTGTGTGGGACTGGGACTGCAAATTGGGTCTTTAGACTAGATCTTTAGTCCGCCCTCCCCCGACGTATGGGTATTTTATTGTATATTGTGCATGACTTTATTTTGCTTATCGTGGCTGGTGCCTTATTGGAAACAGCAATCTACATTTTGAATTTTATAAATAAGCTGCAATTTGTTCGTACGCACAACATAAGACTAAACACATGAGTAGAGGAGATGGTAGTCTGGACGAATTTATGCAAATTTATGCAGATTTATGCAAATATAGTAATGTATGCAGATGTATGCATATTTCATAATTTTAATGATTATGCGTTCATTTATTAATAAATATGAATATTAATGGATAATTATGAGTTAATTTATGTATATTTTGATATGATATATTATGACGTCATTGGAAGGGGTCAGATAGAGTTCAGTGTGCACTTTTGATCCCGGCTACCTGGGTAACCTGTTGCCTAGGCAACGTTTTGTGAAAAATGATGTCACGCCCACCGACATTGTTACTTTGACATGGTTAGCGCCAGCATTTGCGGTAGCTGATTGGGTGAAAGGAAACGTAGGTGACTTGTCCTGCGTATCCGGAGTAGTCGATTGGTTTGCATGTACTTTACATGTGAAGTAGGAGACGTACTTCACGGCGATTGGTGGAAGGTCTGTGGGTGTCTGTCAGAAAAGTGTATGAAGTGGCAACAGAAACCGGCGAGAAACCAGTCCCACTTGCGGAGACAAACCTGCGTCGAACTCTGTCGACAGCGAGCAAACTAGCCGAGGTCCAAGAAAGCCCTGGGAGACACTCGATCGAGAAGACCGTAGCTGCCGATTGACAACATCATGGCCCGTGGCGGTAACGACAACGTGCCCGACCTGCCTGTAGATGAGCAGACCCTTGGTAACGTGTTCCGTGAAATATGTGGACACCGGTACCGCGAGACGTTTGGCCGATTGATGTAAACGTGTTGCTCCGGAGTACAATATTACTCCGAAATAAGTATTTTTTTGAGTAAGATATTACTCCGGAGTAACTATTACTCCGTTTTGGAGTAAATATTTTACTCCGGAGTAAGTGTATTTGTAGCAAGTAAGTATATTTGTCATGGTTGTCCGTATCGTGTATCCTCACATGCATGATGTGTAGATATATCGTATATGCATATACATAACCGTCGGAATGTGTGTGCGCGCGCGCACGTGTGTGTGTCTGTGTATCTATATACATATACATATACTAGTACATATATCGATATAAACGTGTTGCTCCGGGGTACAATATTACTCCGGAGTAACTATTTTTTGGAGTAAGATATTACTCCGGAGTAACTATTCCTCCGTTTTGGAGTAAAAATTTTACTCCGGAGTAAGTTCTTTTGTAGCAAGTGCATGATGCATGCATGATGTGTAGATATATCGTATATGCGTCGGAGTAAATGATTACTCCGGAGTAAGTGAACTAGTGGTTCATATCCCTGTCACGTATGTTTGTGTCTCATGCGTGCATACATTGACACAACGACGTAGAAGGCAGTAGGGTTTGTCACACTTTATTGATCACTTATAGGTCAAGACTGTTCCGAAAAAAACTCGCAAGACAGCGTACGTCTTGTCATGTAGGTATCGCTGTTACATTAGGAATAGTCGTCCTATCGGCAGAAGGACGATGCTGTATTATTTCAGAACAAGGTAACCGTATTTTTTCATCAATGTCTGCTCTGGGGCCCAGCTCTTGCTGTACTCGATGTTGTAACCGTAACGAGGCATGGCAGCAAACTCTACAAGATAAAACTTTTTGCCAGCGCGTTTTGTCTCTTTCATCACGCGTTGAGGGACATCGCCTGGTTCGTGCTTGAGTGGAATGGACCAGTCTCGATAGAGCGTCCACTCTTCCTCGTCACCGCTGTCATAGCCGTGCTCTTCACTTTCATCATAAGAAGCCGTGCTGGAAGAAACGTCCGAGCCTGCATCACTCTCAGAATCACTTTCATCGCTGTCGGTTTCTGTCACTGACTCTGCCTCCTCAGAGTCCACCACAGATTCATCTTCGTCTGAGACGGTTACTTCATCTTGTGACACTGTCGGTTCCTTGTCTTCTTCGTCTTCCTCATCGCCCGATGAATCAAGCGCGTCAGTGTCATGTTCATACGATATGTCGGAGTCGTCGTCAAAACATCGCGCTTTCGGTAAGATCCTGTCTCGGGATCTACGACGCCTCCCCCCGAGGCAACAGCTGACTTGTCTCGGTGTTTTCTTTCCTGGTGACGATCAAGGTTAAACTTACGAGCAAACTCTTTGTCACAGATTTCGCAGACGAAAGACATGCTTCCTTTCTCTTTCTTGGGCAAGGGAGGAATGAGGCGAGGTTTATGTGCACATGAAATATACCACGATACTTACCAAGTCATTATACACAATATCAATATCCATGCAAATGTGATATGTGTGAAGTTTCCTGAGTAAGTGTATGTACGTATTATGTTTATGTATGCAGAGTCTGACAAATATGCACCATATGCTACAAATACACTTACTCCGGAGTAATACTTTACCCCGAAACGGAGTATTTTCTTACTCCGAAACGGAGCGATTTTTACTCCGGAGTAATATTTTACTCCGGAGCATCACACTAACTCACTCACTCTCTCTCTCTCTCTCTCTCACACACACACACACAAAAAGAGACAGACAGAGATAGATAGATAGATAGATAGATAGATAGATAGATAGATAGATAGATAGATGTTTACACATAGACGTCACGTTATATGGTATCTCTTTGTGTGTGTGTGTGTGTGAGAGAGAGAGAGAGAGTGAGTGAGTTAGTTAGTGTGATGCTCCGGAGTAATATAGTACACGATATATCTACACATCATGCATGTGAGGATACACGATACGGACAACCATGACAAATATACTTACTTGCTACAAATACACTTACTCCGGAGTAAAATTTTTACTCCAAAACGGAGTAATAGTTACTCCGGAGTAATATCTTACTCAACAAATACTTACTCCGGAGTAATATTGTACTCCGGAGCAACACGTTTACATCAATCGGCCAAACGTCTCGCGGTACCGGTGTCCACATATTTCACGGAACACGTTACCAAGGGTCTGCTCATCTACAGGCAGGTCGGGCACGTTGTCGTTACCGCCACGGGCCATGATGTTGTCAATCGGCAGCTACGGTCTTCTCGATCGAGTGTCTCCCAGGGCTTTCTTGGACCTCGGCTAGTTTGCTCGCTGTCGACAGAGTTCGACGCAGGTTTGTCTCCGCAAGTGGGACTGGTTTCTCGCCGGTTTCTGTTGCCACTTGATACACTTTTCTGACAGACACCCACAGACCTTCCACCAATCGCCGTGAAGTACGTCTCCTACTTCACATGTAAAGTACATGCAAACCAATCGACTACTCCGGATCCGCAGGACAAGTCACCTACGTTTCCTTTCACCCAATCAGCTACCGCAAATGCTGGCGCTAACCATGTCAAAGTAACAATGTCGGTGGGCGTTACATCATTTTTCACAAAACGTTGCCTAGGCAACAGGTTACCCAGGTAGCCGGGATCAAAAGTGCACACTGAACTCTATCTGACCCCTTCCAATGACGTCATAATATATCATATCAAAATATACATAAATTAATTTATAATTAACCATTAATATTCATATTTATCAATAAATGAACGCATAATCATTAAAATAATGAAATTTGCATACATCTGCATACATTACTATATTTGCATAAATCTGCATAAATTTGCATAAATTCGTCCAGACTACCATCTCCTCTACTCACGTGTATGTTTTGTACAGTAAGTACAAGCTACATAACCGGACTGCAATGTTTACTCCACTACTCACATCGGGATGGACCCCTACTCATTTGGACAAGTTCTCTATCGTGCTCGTAGCTCAATGGAAATGTGACCGCTTGTCTTACGCCCCATCCAAAAGGACATAATCTATCTCAAGCTACATAATTTTCTGGACCCTTTTACTCACACTGTTTGAAGGAAGAGGGGTTGGGTAGTTTTAACGTGGGAATCAGGAAAACACGGATAGGCGGGAGTCCAAAGTTTTGGGGAGGGTACAGAAGTGTAGGAAGGGCCTCAGATTTAAAACGGGGGGGGGTATGTTTATATTAGTGTGTGTGTATTCTACATAAAGAGTAATATTGAAAAAAAATGTCTGGATGTCTGATGAGATTGTGGCATCGGTACTGTAGGAACCGAGGAATGCTAGTTCACTTAACTTTCAAATACCTCAAGTATGAAATTCATTCAATTTACCTCCATAATCCAAACACATACAAACGCCTAAAATTACTCTTTCGCTAAATAGAACAACTTTTGAAGTTTACACCAAGTTAAAACAATACAAAAATTGTGCCTGGCGAAGGCATGTGTTTCACGAACTCTAGTTACGTGCATATTTTTGGTTGTGGCAGCCCAATAACTACAAGTAAATCAGTCTACTGGTAAAAAAAATTATAACATTAATTAATTCACCGACGGAAAAAATTATTACTTGTTTTATCATAAAGGAAAACACTTCCAAATAGATAAGAAACAGAGATTGCACCTTGTACAACTTTGAGTGCCTCCTCCACATGAAGCGCTGCACGCGGTGCAGGACCAACCAGACCATTGGCAGTTGACAGCAGAGCAGCCACCGCCACGACGACGTCTCCAGCCGTTCACGTCCGCTGTTGACAACAACAGGACGGCCGTCATCAGCAGCACGCCCCTCCGCATCTACACAAGAAACGAATATAACAGCCTCCAGTTTAATTCCGGAACAAATTCCCATATCTCAGAAACCTAACATCTAGATGGGCTAATACCATAAAATCAGTAATTTTGGTTTAAACATTTTCTGCGTTTCATGTTTGATTACACTTGCTTCCCAACATTAATAATATCTTATGTAATCATATATAATTTCTGTCGTTGGATATTCATAATCTATGCTAATTTAATGACTTAATTGGTCAAAATCCAAGATGGTGGTCCATTAGCTCTGGTGTGATCATGTTTTTACCTTCGAAAAGAAGGTCATGTTTTCAGTAGCGTTTGTCCTTTTAGCAGCTTGTTCTGGAACTGCAGGAGCGTTTTTTGACAAATCCTCGAAGAAGAATAACTCAAGAACCGGTTAACGGATTGTATTGTATTTGGTATGTAGGTAGTTGAAGTGATGCTTGACATAATCCGATGGCAATTATGTAAATCATGAGCTAATTTGCATAATTAATGAGGGCATTCTATAAATCTGCTTCGTTCGATAATAGGACTATGAAACTCTTGTGACATGTAATTGAGAACGAGAAAAACATCTGAGGATATAGATTATAAATGAAGACCTAATTTGCATACCTAATGGGAAATTGCTATGATTTCACAGTTGTAGTAACTGGGAATTTCATACTTGCCGCAATTGGAAATTAAGTGAAGGTGAACATCAATAAATATAATTTATTCAAATTATGACCTCATTTGCAAAATTTATGAGGAAGAGCTAGAATAGCCTTTGTGTTAAGATAAGGCAGTCATTGATTGGAGAATATGATCAACTGCTACAATCCATGCAAATGAGACTCTTTTTTTTGCGAAATCAATTATCCTTTATTAAATTTTCATCGAAATTGTATAATTCGTCAACCTGAAGGGTTAACATCATTTGGCGAAGGTATGAGATCGTGGGATCTTGTTTCACTATTTTTAACCACAACTCCGTATTTTTTTCATATAAAACGTTCATATAAACATATTTAGTCCATTTGCATTGCATTTTGAGGCTTTGTCTTTAAAAAAATAATTTCAAAAATTCAAGATCGACCATCCAAGATGACCGATAGTTAAATATCCATCCTTTCCCCTGGACGTCAACGCACTATTAATACAAACATATGGAACTGTCAAGAAATTTTCTATGGAGGAACTGTCCAGACCAAAATGTACTTTTTTGCCAGGTCTTCGCATTATGTATGCAAACACATGGTTTAATGTTGGTTAAGAACTTCGAATCACCAACCAGTTAGAAATACATGACAGTGATTTACAGTAGCATGACAAATGCAGTCTTATGTCACTGCAAATTTGGTTCTCTTATTACTCTGACGAGCTATATATCCCACTGACCATTTATCAATTTGGCTAAGTACGCTTGGCGGCCATTCCATAGAGTAATAACCGACCCAAACCAAGGACAAGTAAATTTTGTTTTTGGTGAAGAAAAATAGCCCAAAAAAGATTTTGTTATGAAATGTATCTGTTGTTTGCCCACATTGCATACGTGTGATAAAATATGAAGACCCTAGCAAGTCCAGCACAGAAGATACAAAAACCGGACATTTTAACAAAAGGACACCGTTTCAGGTCTAATAAAAGCCTAAGCCACGGATCCATAAATGAAGACATAATGGTGGAAAATGAGTTAACTAGGATGTAAACATAAGTAATAACTAATTACAATTGAGTAGCTGAGTAACTAAAGGTAAATAAATTTAACAGAATGGTAATATCAAACAACAAAAATAATGACAGTATGAATTACTATTATGGGTAAATTATTCAATATCAACTCAAAATAAGTATGACAGAATAGTGACAAGTTAACCCTACCTAGACCGGGCTTTTTTTTGACATGGGGGGACCGGGGAGGGGGCTCTTTTGACCCCCCCGTAAGAACTCGCGAACGGTATGTCGTATGACCACCAACTTTTCAGAGAATGGTGTACTAGTAAAAATTTATCATATGTACACTTTTATGTCGTTATGACGTAATATGACGTCATTATGACGTCATTAATGTGATTTTATTGGCCAAAACCGTCTAAATAGGTTTTTCTCTGAAAACTAAATGGTATTCAACATAACTGTACCAAAAGTGTTTATGACAGAATATTATCAATGGTGTACTAAGTCTTATGTTGCCCATAGCAACACTGGTGACGTCATAAAATGACGTCATGCATATTTAAGATATCCGCCATCTTGGATCATCAATCTTGAATTTTCAAAAATAGTTTTTTTCATGATAAAGCCTAAAATGTCGTGTCGTCGGGTGGTGTAGTGGTTAGAGCAATCGACTGTGAACCGGGAGACCCGGGTTCGATTCCGAGTCGTACCCGGTACATGTCTGAACATGCGCCCCGACGTTGTGCCCTTGGGAAAGGCACTTTACACGAATATCCTCACTCCGCCCAGGTGTGAATGGGTACCTAACTTCGGTTGGGGAAAGTCGTATTGAGGTCACCTTGTGGCGCCGAATGGCAGCCGCACAGACCCTTGCGACTGTGTGTATCATTTGAATGTTGTAATTGTTGTGATTTGTATTGATTATTATGTGATACCCTGCATCAATTCAGCAGTAAGGCTGCGACTGCACTGTTTGGACAATAAAAAAACATTATTATTATTATTATTAAAATACATTGTAAACATACTAAAGACCTTCATTTAAACCTTTTTTGGAAAAGGAAATGGAAGTATTGATGAAATTTTAATGAAAATAACCTTTATATACCTGTTCTAATGATATGGTCCGCCATCTTGGATTTTGGCCAATGACGTCATCAAATTAGCATAAATTATGCATATTTAATGATAAAATTTACATAAAATTATATGGGATGTTATTAATATTAGAAACCATGAGTAACTTGACATAAAACCCATAAAATTCTATTGTTTAAACAAAAAGTACTAAATTTAGCAAAAAATGCCTGTCAGAAACCCGTTGCCATGTATTAGTTAAAGGATGGGCGGAGCGAGTTTATGTGGATTTGGTACAGCCCCGCCCTTCCAAGGATTTTGTTGGCATCCCGAGGGCGGAGCCAACAAAATCCGAGGGGGGTGCGGGGCTGTACCAAATCCACATATACGAGCAATTCGCCC
>NW_017803002.1:327622-328748 GCF_001625305.1 Branchiostoma belcheri
CTCTTTTGACCCCCCCTAAGAACTCGCGAACGGTATGTCGTATGACCACCAACTTTTCAGAGAATGGTGTACTAGTAAAAATTTATCATATCTACAATTTTTTTGTCGTTATGACGTAATATGACGTCATTATGACGTCATTAATGTGATTTTATTGGCCAAAACCGTCTAAATAGGTTTTTTCCTGAAAACTAAATGGTATTCAACATAAAAGTACCAAAAGTGTTTTTGACAGAATATTATGGTGTACTTAGACTTATGTTGCCCATAGCAACACCGGTGACGTCATAAAATGACGTCATGCATATTTAAGATATCCGCCATCTTGGATCATCAATCTTGAATTTTCAAAAATAGTTTTTTTTTCATGATAAAGCCTAAAATACATTGTAAACATACTAAAGACCTTCATTTAAACCTTTTTTGGAAAAAGAAATGGAAGTATTGATGAAATTTTAATGAAAATAACCTGTATATACCTGTTCTAATGATATGGTCCGCCATCTTGGATTTTGGCCAATGACGTCGTCGAATTAGCATAAATTATGCATATCTAATGATAAAATTTACATAACATTATATGGGATGTTATTAATATTAGAAACCATGAGTAACTTGACATAAAACCCATAAAATTCTATTGTTGAAACAAAAAGTACTAAATTTAGCAAAAAATGCCTGTCAGAAACCCGTTGCCATGGCAACACAAAAAATTATTATCCTATGCCAATGATAGAGAATTGTTGCCAACAATATTCTAGGAAAATTCACCAAGTTTGGCCGTTCTACGGCTAGCCGTTCAGACGCTATGTGACATCAAAGTTGCCGCGGGCACTTTTAGCCCCCCCCCCGGTCTAGGTAGGGTTAACTGACTTAGAACATGCATATGGCCATCTTTCCGAAGCAGAAGAAATACATTTTACACAATCATGTTTTGTTTTCTTCAAAAACCACCCGTTTGTTTTCCTAGAACAAGCCGCGATATAATTATGGAAAAACGTTTTAATTATGGACTCCCACCCATAAATCCCAAACGCTTAACCCAACTGTCTTAATACTTTTTATGGTAACATATTAGGTGGTAATGAATATGCGGAAAGTGTTGATGAGTCCCTTGGGAATAGTC
>NW_017803002.1:329594-333180 GCF_001625305.1 Branchiostoma belcheri
AGTACATACAGCAACACCATGGATGATACAAACTGTAGTACAGAAACTTTAATCGTGAAAAAACCCTCTGTAGTAATCACGCAAATCATTAATGAGTAATGACAAATGGGCGTAAACCCAAGAAATTCCCACCCATAGCCATTGACCCAAAATGAACCAGTGGCGGCCATCTTCGTCCTTAGTCGAAAACATCACGTGGCAGTCGAAACCCAAGACAAACTGGTTGGTTTGAGACTAGATGTTTCCACTGATTGAAGGCTTTACAGAATTATGACCCTGTTGTCCGGTCGCCATAGGAAGGGATCGGGCCAAGGGCAGACCCAACTCGTGGCAGTCGTGTTGGCCAGGTGGCCGCACTGGGAAGATCGCTTAATGCTTGCATCAATGGGGAAAATTTTTGGATCCGAGAAAAAGCGGTCGCGACGGCCAGGTGGTTTAGTTGTAGAGGTGGTTGGCTAGGCAGGTTTGACTGTACTCAGGTTTTATATGATGACTCCAAACCTGAAAAATCCCCATTAGTTAAACAAGCTGATCACCTACGGTTCACTACATTATCCAGTAATAAATTGTATCATATGCCATTGCTTTCCTATTGACAAGTTGTTTATAAGCACTACTACAAATGTATTTTGAACAAATAAGATGCTTCCAAGGATTAGTAGTAATTGTTTTTTTGAGATGAAAGCAGGCTATAACATATCTTAATGAAGAAAACTCAATTCAAAGTGTTTCCAAATCTTCCTGCATGTTATTCCTGGTGCATATAGACATGTCCAGAGCAATTCAAGTACACCCTTGTCCTTAAGAGCACAATTGACAGGTACAACTAACAGATTGGCCAAGACAGTTTGTAAATTTTGATTTATGATTTTTTACTTACACCTGTCTCATGTGCACTTGTGGGCTAAAGGTGTTATTTCGGGACATTAACTTAAATGCAATTTTGAGGGTTTTCAACATACATATAGTTATGCTGACGGCATTCATGTACCGGTATGTGTAGCAGCAAAATGGGAAGATGCCTTTTTGTTCCTACAGATTTTTGTCACAAATGGGAAAGTTTTGTCTCCTGGAATATGGTGAAATTTATCTCAAAAGTTTTATTTAAAAGTTTTGGGTGTGGAGACATTTGAGGGTGTGGGTACAAGCGGATTGATCTGTGTGCCCTTGGTGTCAACAGGTCATGTGGGTCAGTTTAATGTCATTATAGGGATCTCGACAATAAAATCATGCTATTGGCCAGGAATTGTAGAAAGGAGAGTCTACGGGAATTTATGACAGTCTACTATCATGAAAATGTATGTACAAATGGCACCGAGGCTACATCCTGGCTTGTGTTAAAAATTGTTTTGCCAGAAAATGTATGATGTGAATTTTGAGCTTTTTTGGGAATCATCATTTCAACTGAACAATGGTACTAAAAGTTTATTATAATGTCATGATCTATTCTTACAATGTTAGCAAACTTTAATTTTCTTTCTTAAAAGTTCTTTCTGTTTTGGTACAATAGGTTGCAATACATTCCATTCTATGATAGTTCTTGGGAAGTAACTGGATCTGAAAATGTTTGTTTTGCAACTGAGAGTTCTGTATCGGAGGGGGTGGCCCCTTGTAGTGTTAGTGTTCTTTGTGATGTAATGTTGTGTCGGTATGGAGACTAGACTGTGCTTTGAAAAATAGGATTAAACATGCTTGTTGTCTTCTTTGTTGGAGTGTAGGCCATCCGAGCATGTGTTGAAGGTGTGTAACACTGGTGGTGGTGTAGGGGGTTGGACTTGTACACATGTGGTGACACATCTGGTGTCGATTATGTAACTCCCGGATAAGACCAATAAAGGACAGGGACCCAGTGTCCCTGGGATCAGTCTGGCCCAAGCCGTGGTCAAGTGTGGTCATCTCTATAGCAGCATCTAGCATATATAACACTGGTGGCAGCGTACAGCGCTTTCGAGCGCTCAACCCCACGCCATACCGACAATGCCGCCCGACTAGCATCCCTGACCTCGGCTAAGCAGCGATCGACCGCCGCCATCGCTACCATGCTGCCCGACCCGCCAGCCTGCTACCCGGCCACACCGACTCGACCCCTGACAGCCAGCCGCCATGCCGCCCGACACACCAGACCGCCGCTCCGTATCCGGCCACACGCTGTCGCTTCGTGCCACAACCCCTGTCCTACCCAGCCTTGATCCTGTGAACCAAGCCTGCAGTGAACTTTCGGCCTAATAGAGAGATAAGCATGCCAAGGGAGTTTGTCCATTGAGAACATTTCGCCGCACTGGGAACTGTATGCACACGTACCACGATATGCTGACTAAAACATAGAAATGTCAGTAACTGGTGTCCTTGTGGTTAAAAACCACAGATATCACAAAGGATATGTTGAACCTTCCTTTCCTTTAGTTAACTTTCCAAAATACAGCTGTAGGAACCAGTATAATGGTGACCGCGTCGTGTGAACATCTCCCTCAATAACCCCTTCTTCGACCACATTACACAGTACCAGTTGGTGAGGGGACCCATTGAGAGACTTCCTGTAATGCTCAACCAGCTGGCCTAATATGAGGCCAAGAGCCTTGCCTGGTGTTCAAGGCAATAAACTCAAGAATATTTTGATCAGGCAACAACTAGGTGTTAATAGCCTTTGACATTTCGACTGCAGGTGGATCTTGGGTGGGGAAATGGTTACAGACTGGCCAATTTGATACTGTCTTCCCCCCACCGAAAGATCTTCTTGGAAATTATCTGAAAGTGGCAAACTGTACTCTAGAGCAGACCAATTCCCCTGAGATGTTATCTGTTTATTTGGCCAATTTTTACTCTTTCCAGCCACTTCCTGAAGCCTGGTAGAGCCTGATGGATTACTAAGTAGTATTATTCTGTTGGTATTTAGTCTAATTTTCAGCATTTGTACATCTCACCAAGGAGATTTAAGTTAAGCCCGCTCACTCTTAACCCTCCCACTAGTGAGAGGTGTAGGAATCAGTATAGGTCCTGGAGTATATAAAGTATTACTAGTATATATCAACGAAAAATGTGTTGATGATGATAAAAGAGAAAAAGATCCAATATCTTAAGTTAGGTTAATCAGCTAAAACTTGTACTGCTTTAGGCCTCACTGATTTAATTTTATGGATGAATTCCGCGCATTGAATTAAAAAAAAAAAGAATCATTTCCTCTGAGAGTCTGGCCTGGGTGCCATCCTCCGTACGTAGTCCATGGTAGCTAGCCGACATAGGGAGCCAGACTGCCAATGCTCCATGGAACTCAAGAACTCTGATCTGCCAACTGATAAATGTCGCAACAGGCCAGCACGTGCCGGCTTGTCATAAAAACTGCAAATTTACAGTACCAGCTTTGAATTCCTGTGGTTTAGCAGCTATTTTTTGGCTGGTAATTTTTTCCCACACGCACTAGTTTGTCATCCATATAATTCAAATCGGTGTGGCCTTACCTTGTCTAGAGAAATAAAAGTTATGATGTGGTTGCTTACCAAATCAATAGAACTATAAAACAGTATAAATTCATTCAACATTATACAATAATGTAAAATAGCAGAATTACACTACAAACAATTGGATGCCC
>NW_017803002.1:333200-333530 GCF_001625305.1 Branchiostoma belcheri
TATGTGTGTCTCACACTTGCCACCAATAGGATCTGAGATTTGGCCTATGGTGGAACTTGCTAAAGGCATCAGGTGATCATAAAATACTTTTCACCCAATTAGACCTAATCATTCTTTTCTTTGATGGCATAAACTGCATATTAGTGCATCCATTGTGGAGGTTGGTTATCACCTATACACAAAGCACACATAGTAAAGATGAGTGAGAAAAAGGGAGGGGAGGTGATTATTCACACCCTGGTGATACAATGAACAAGTTCCAAAGCAGCAAGAGTGAGACTCCAGTCATATCATAGAGGCAGAACAACCTCCTTGGTCAGATGAAGTTGC
>NW_017803002.1:333550-354200 GCF_001625305.1 Branchiostoma belcheri
GTAGCTAGCCGACATAGGGAGCCAGACTGCCAATGCTCCATGGAACTCAAGAACTCTGATCTGCCAACTGATAAATGTCGCAACAGGCCAGCACGTGCCGGCTTGTCATAAAAACTGCAAATTTACAGTACCAGCTTTGAATTCCTGTGGTTTAGCAGCATTTTTTTGGCTGGAATTTTTTTCCCACACGCACTAGTTTGTCATCCATATAATTCAAATCGGTGTGGCCTTACCTTGTCTAGAGAATAAAAGTTATGATGTGGTTGCTTACCAAATCAATAGAACTATAAAAACAGTATAAATTTCATTCAACATTATACAATAATGTAAAATAGCAGAATTACACTACAAAACAATTGGATGCCCATTATAGATCTCCAAGCAGATCCTTTGGTGGCACTACACAGTATCCAATAGCACTACACAGTATGTGTGTCTCACACTTGCCACCAATAGGATCTGAGATTTGGCCTATGGTGGAACTTGCTAAAGGCATCAGGTGATCATAAATACTTTTCACCCAATTAGACCTAATCATTCTTTTCTTTGATGGCATAAACTGCATATTAGTGCATCCATTGTGGAGGTTGGTTATCACCTATACACAAAGCACACATAGTAAAGATGAGTGAGAAAAAGGGAGGGGAGGTGATTATTCACACCCTGGTGATACAATGAACAAGTTCCAAAGCAGCAAGAGTGAGACTCCAGTCATATCATAGAGGCAGAACAACCTCCTTGGTCAGATGAAGTTGCAAAAGAGTTACAGATGTGGACAGGGGAAGTAAATTAAAGCATTTTCTGAGTTACCAGCCTAAAACTTACAGTGTATGAATTACACACACAAGCACAAAGACACACAAACACACACTCACAGCCAAAATCAAGCGATCATCTAAAAATTTAATTAAAAAGGACCACCTTGAGTGCATACATTGATGTAATTTTGCATGCAATTCTATAGTCAACAGGACTGTTTCAATTGAGAAAAAAGAAATGAAATTGTTGTGGCCTAACAGTTGTTGTTGTTCGTCCGTCGTAGTTGTAAAACAAGCTTAAATGCATAACAAGACTATTAGTCTAATATCCTACTCCAATGGCTCCAGATATAGGGACATTTCCTGCAGATATGTCTGCAGAAATGTCTGCAGGAAAGAATTGATTTCTGCAGGCAGGAATTTAGGTTTCCCCGGCAAAAATTTCTGCAGAAATTCTCCTTCAGAAATTCCTGCAGGAAAAATTCTTCCTGAACAAATTTCTATACATTTTGTCATATGATAGAGTATATGTTGACTCCTTTTTCAAGACTTACTTCATTGTTATGTATTAAAGATGTTTTAACACTTAAAAGTATTACTTATAGGAAAAATAAATATGTAGCAAAGAATTCTATCTGTTAATGTAAGCACATAAGAAGCTGTGAAATGGGATTTCTATTTCAGCAAGGAGAATTTAAAGAGTGTCTCTTTAACCTCCCAGAGACACTCTTTAACCTCATTGAGACACTCTTAACCTCCTTGGTTTTAAGATTACAAAATCTATTTTATAAACAGTTTTAACTATTTAAAAATCATTTTTAATATACATTTGAGTCAGACCACCAATCAGCCCTTAGTGTCAAATAAGGCTGAGATAGAGTATTTGCAGGTCAGACAACTTAATTAAATTCACTTCATTCAGCCTGCAGAGAGACAGTAAACAGATCTTGAATTCCAGGACCTGTAGTCATTGAATGGCAGTCATGGTCATAACTAAATAGTTAGGAAGTGATATTGGACAAATTACTCCAAGCATTCTTCTTCTCAAATTATACAACAGTTACAAAAGAATTATTGTATTATAGAATACAACACAGTGTATTCCATATCTCCCGGTGTACATTGTACCAGCCTGACCACAGGTCAGATTTCCCCATGATACATGTAGGTCTGAGGGCTGGGACTGAGGGTGATATGGGATACACCACATTGTACCAACTCGAGAACACACGCCTTTCAATGTGAAATGAGCCAAAATTTGGTGTTGACCTAGATTAAAAAATACAACAACATCAGTTCCAATGTGCAAATCTGGTATTTGAATTTTCCAGTTATTCTATAGAACATTTTGAAGCCTGTGTGATAACCAATTTTATGTCCGACCTAGGCCGCGATTATGTTTGATACGGATGTTCCGGCCCGTGTGATAACTAGCCGTACGGCCCGGGGGTTCTTTACGTGTACGGTCAGGGCCTTCCAAATGTTCCAGAGAACGATTCAAACGCGTTTCAGCCTAACCGCGTGCACCGATTTCGAAATTTGAATACAAAATTCAGACGTTGAAATTGATGTTGCATTTTCTGGGTTTAGGGACACCAAATTTTCGCTCATCTTGCATTGAAAGGCGCGTTTTCTTGGGTGGGTATGACTGTGACATAAATAAAATACAACACGGTGTACTCCGCAGCGCCCTCTGTCCTAGCCCTCCCGCGGTCAGGCTGGTACCTCGGGCAATACGGAATGCCCAGCATTGTATTCTGTATGGAACCCGGGCTGTATAGCTACTTTATGACATAGACCGGATAGATAGAATACTACACAGTGTATTCCGTATCGCCCAAGCTACCAACCTGACCGCAGGTTCAGCCATCGGGCATCCAATCCAATGCACAGGAGGTCTGAGGCTGATGTCATAGTGATACCCACCCAAGAAAACAGACATTTTAATGAGAAATGTGCCAAAATTTGGTGTATCTAACCAAACAGTGTAACAGAGTTATTTCCAACATCTGAATTCGGTGTTCGAAGTTTCGAAAGCGGCGCACTCGGTTCTAGCGAAATGCTTGTGAAATTATGTATAATGGTCCAAAGTGTTATATATAATTATGTATAATGGTCCAAAGTGTTATGAATAATTATGTATAATGGTCCAAAGAGTTATATATAATTATGTATAATGGTCCAAAGGGTTATGTATAATGGTCAAAGGTGTTATGTATAATTATGTATAATGGTCCAAAGGGTTATCTATAATTATGTATAATGGTCCAAAGGGTTATGTATAATTATGTATAATACCAAAATCATTATGTATAATTATACATAATTATAGTATAATTATCTATAATTTGACTATTCCCAAGGGACTCATCAACGCTTTCCGCATATTCATTACCACCTAATATGTTACCATAAAAAGTATTAAGACAGTTGGGTTAAGCGTTTGGAATTTAAGGGTGGGAGTCCATAATTAAAACGTTTTTCCATAATTATATCGCGGCTTGTTCTAGAAACCTTACCAACAACATAACAGCTTGTAGTACGTCCTTTTGTTCTCATTCATGAATTGCAGCTGAGCTACTTCTCGCAGCCTTGTGTGAAATATGCATAGCGGTTCTTGTCATGCTTTACAACACTTTGCTAGCCCCACAATGCCTTCTGTTTTTGGGTTAAAAAATTCTGGGTTGTCTGTCTGAGACAGCAGTCCCTGACCTGATCTCAAACAAGTTGGTCGTGGCGTCTCTGCCGTCCTGTTCAGTGTTCTGTTCCCGGGCCGACTCGTTCCTGCTCTAACCCGTCCTTCCCTCGCTCAGTGCCTGCCCTGCTGTCTAAGCATGTTGGTGTATTCTTATGGGTTCACCACACCACCATATTGCTTTTTCTGATGTTTCTTCTCCTCCTCCTCCTTCTTCTTCTTCTCCTGCCATTTTTTAAATGGATTCAGCTTCTTCATTTTAGGGCCTAAGGTCCTGAAATTTGGTATCGAGGTACAGTGGGCAAATACCCCTAGGCGTTTTTTAAATTTTTGTGATACAGTCTTTTAGAATGGTCTTATTTGAGTTTTTTGGCTGTGTTATAGCAAATGTATTACTGTGTTAGTGTGCCGTGTTTACCACGTCTGGGCATGAGTCATCACAATGGAATGCAGGGCATCAACCAATAGGCATGCAGCTTTCCTCTATACTTCTTGCTGATTGGCTGTTGGGATTTAACTTGATTAACACCTGCACAGAGCATTTCCACCTGCACAGAGCATTTCTTGCTGATTGGCTGTTGGGATTTAACTTGATTAACACCTGCACAGAGCATTTCCATACTGACAGTATGTCTGTATTCAAGTGTTTTGGTAGGTATTTCAAGCTTTTCTGCTCCAGCATTGGAATGCGGGGCATGAACGTTTTTTTTTTTTTTTTTTTTTTTGAAAATCAACAGTTTGCATTATGCAATTAAAAAACCTAACCAATAAAGTAGGGAATAGCTATCCAACTGTTGTTTTAGTTGTATGTTACTTCATATTATAGTTATATCAATGTAAATCATAGTTTTCCCTTGTGTTTCTCATTCTTTCCCTGCCATGTCGTAAAATGTGGTGAACCCATCGCTGTATTTGCTCCAAAGCAAATATTGGCCTTTCTATTTTTTTTAGTTTTACCGTGGTTTGTTTTCAAAGTTTAAGAATGTGCAAATCGTGTTAGACATGTTGGGAAGAATTTGCATCGTTTTATGTATCGCTAAAAGTTTGTAGCTTCTGTGTTTCATTTCATGAGAAACTCTTGTTATACCTGACATTTGTAAGAAACCTTCTGATTTTTTTTGCTTCACCCATACTCATTATTCATTCTCTGTTCGTTGTTCACTTTCCTTGTCATGAGTTTCTTTTGTCTACCTTTTTTAATAAACATGTAAAGGAAAATTGATCAAACTGCTGTTTTCTTGTGTTGTTAATCAATGTATTTGCATGTAAATGGTGGGCGTCTCCGAGTTAGTCTAATTTATTCGTTGGTTAGTACACCCCTGTCCCTTTGGGGACCGCACTATGTAGATTTAGTCACAAGAAATACAGGCTCCTGATTGGCTGAGGAAAAGTGGCCATGTTCTAAGGTAACACAAAAAATTATTATCTTATACCAATGATACAGAATTGTTGCCAACAATATTCTAGGAAAAGTCACCAAGTTTGGCCGTTTTACGGCTAGCCGTTCAGACGCTAGGTGACATCAAAGTTGCCGCGGGCACTTTTAGCCCCCCCCCCCCGTCTAGTTAGGGTTAAAAAAACTACAAAAATATCAGATCTATTAATATCAAGCAAATAATGAAAGCCAATCAAAGGCAACTGGATATAAAGAACATACTATCAACCCAAAATATAGTAATAATACTTGATCAAAATTTAATGTATGTATCATTTGCCTCCGTTTTCTCCAATGAGCGGACAGTTTGTCTTTCCTGGAGGCTGCAATTTCTTCTGTTTATAATATGATTTCAAGTGCCCAAGGCCTGCAGTCTGACCTTGATGTGCTGACGGAATGGCAAAACCGTTGGCAGATGTCGTTCAATCCCTCTAAATGCCATATCTTCACATTTCCGGTAAAAGAAATCCTTCCAGAACGCAGTATTCTCTTTGCAATGAAATCCTAACGTCAGTTAAGACCCACCCTTATCTCGGACTCCAATTGTCCGACGATCTGCGGTGGGACACCCATATCAACCACGCCACTAGCAAAGCTGGTAAAGTTCTAGGGGTCATTCGGCGCAATTTGACCTGTTATCCATCTCGGGTCAAGGCCACCTGTTACAAAGCGCTGGTTCGGCCCCACTTGGAATACAGTGCCACCGTCTGGGACCCGTACACCACCAAGGGGATACAGGCGGTGGAGGCCGTCCAGCGCAGGGCCGCCCGAGTGACCCTGAATGACTGCCAGCGGACTAGCAGCGTGACACAAATGCTCAACGACCTGCAGTGGCCTCTCCTCACAACTTTTTATAAACTAACCCATAACATCATTAATATCCCCACCAGCAACCTGCTCAAGCCAGCCCAAGGGCGTACCCGAGGGAGCCACCAGTATAAATATTAACCTATACATGCACGAATATTCCTTCTTCCCTCGCACACGCCCCCCCCCCATGGAACGCCTTGCCTGGCCCGGTAGTTATGGCTCCCACCGTTGAGTCCTTCCGGGCCAGGCTGGAGGGCTGCCCGCCTTAGACCAAGCCCCCCCCCCAAAGTGCCCCATCTGGGGCTATATGGGGGTGTAGCCGGGGCTCACATAACATCTTTGAACCCCGGCAAAGATGAAAATGAAGTGGGCTATACAATGATTTAGCATTAGATGTGTCTCCCTTTGATTAGAGATAAAGATTTTAACTAGTAAGATGATCACACTATTGTGCGCAGGACTCCATTGTCCCATGTACCCGCTGGTGTAGTCTATCGGGAATTCGACACCACCTATATGTGTACAGCCTCATCTCTATCGAGCTTAAAGGACCGTCCGTAAATTCATAAATGACGTAGACTACATTACCGACTAGACTTCGCAGGAGCTTGAATTTGAAAATTTATTGCGAAGTTACTTATATCTTATAAATACCCAATCGATCCATAAGAATTTAAAACCTCTCAAAAGGAGTGTTAACGTTGATAAGTCTTTACGTTGGGAAATGTGTGAAGTCAATAGTTATTTCCTTGGAATTGTTTTCAATGTACAGCATTCTTAGATCTACATTAAAAAGGATTAACAGAAGAAAGATAGTCTTTACCCTTCTTATGCTGTGTCGTAGATACTTGCACTGTAGTATGGGTGGTATTTTGGGCTGCTGCCTGTCGTTCCAATTTCTTGACAACGGTATGTGCGATTGTTTTCTGACGGTCCACCTTTAGCTCGACGTCTGATTTGACTCGATATCGCAATACAAATAGTTTTATCACTGCTTTAAAGGTCATGTAAATCAGACGCACCACTCTGGACCCGGTGACGACAACACTGTGTGGACTTTGTGCTTCTTGGCTGGCGGCCACAGTTCACCTCCAGGCGCTTTGTCTTCATTTACCAAATTTGGACCAGAAAATATTTGACAGACAATTATGTAGAGACAGAAGCCATTGCAAAGACTAACGTAATACGCCAAAAAACAGTTACTCAAGTGACGGCAGCTGGATATGATTTTGTAAACGGGTAGACGTTTTAGACGGTCTGCAATGCTCCTTGTACCTAACTTTGAGCGGCCGACTTGTCTCTCCGATGTAGGTGTTGTTACAAATGGGCTCCTCACATTTGAGTCTGTAAATAACAATCACCTTGGTACCTTTGTGAGGTCGATCCTTAGGGTGTACCAGTCTATGTCTAAGGGTTAAGTGAGGTTTGAAGTAAGAGTCTGTTGAAGTTTTGGAGGATCCGTCCAAGTTTCTCAGATACTGGATGTCTAACCTCCATTGACATGACTAACGTAATATGACTCCATGAAATTAAAAATGAAATTGGTGTTTATGTGGCTTTATCATCTCTTTATTTTTTATTACTAGTTACCATGGTAACTCATAGTCTTGCGATTCACCAACACCTACCTACCTACCAAAACCCGATCGAAATCTATTCAAAATGCGGTCCACAAATCCACAAGCACCCCCCTCCCACCTCCAGACACACACACCGCTTTGAACGCATAATTTTATTGGCATTGGGAAAGGTATCAACAAGAACAAAATCTTTGGGGTCATTTCCCAGCCTGTTCCAGTCTTCTGTCACAAAATATTGCATAACCCCTAACTACAACGGTGTTGGTCACAAAACAACTTGTTATTTGTCCTCCATACAATCATGATAAGGTGCCAAAGGTACATCGTAAGTAAGGTCACCGAGCGACAGCATTTCCAGTGGTGGGTTAGAACGACCCAGAGCTAGAGGTCTTGTTACATGCCTGGTACACCATGGGCGTAAAGGTAAGATACCTGTCTAAATTATCAATTGTTGCTTAAAGAACAAGTGAAATTGACATTAGAGCTGACAAGACGACTTTGTGGGACATATCAAATGGCAAATGGGGAATTAAAAGCAGATTTTGAGCTCTGTTTTCAGTCATTTTCACAACGAAGTGTCGTTTGAAGCATTTTTTACTACTGTGGATTGCCGAATATCACATGACATCAGAAAACAGGCTTCCAGGGTTAAGACCTCATTTTCATGTTAAAATGTCAAGTATGCCTCCATGTTTATAATTATATCGTTATTTCTTCAATTTCACTTTCTACACTAGGCTGGCGAATATACATTCTATTCTTTGTGTTTCTCTTTTGTTGCCATTTTGTTCAAAAGGGCTCAAATTAGTCATTTGTTGGAAGATTATGACCACTGTTGTCATATAGGTATAATCTCCAAGCAGATCTTTTGGTGGGGGTAAGACAGTATCAAATTGGCCAGTCTGTATCCATTCCCCCACTTGGGTGGGGGAATGGATACAGACTGGCCAATTTGATACTGTCTTACCAAAAAGATCAGTGCCTATATTTTGATACTGGTCGGATAGTTGAAAAGTTGGGATAGCAAAAACAGGTTTGACAACACAATTAATCGCACACAAAAAAAAACATAATCAATAAAGCGGTTTGCAAAGACTTTTATCTTGCACCGGAATGTCATGAAGGTAAACACTTTACCAGTTACCCGTAGTGGGATACAATGTTATCTTCCTGTGACTAGTTTAAGTCCACAAAAGAAGAACCTCTTATCACTTATCTCTGGACACAAAAGGCACACAATCTCCACTGTCTCGCCTTCACAGTTCACCTCAAGGCGCTTTGTCTCATTTAACCACATTTTGACCAGAATATACAGGCAATTGTGTGTAGAGACAGAAGCCATTACAATGATTAACGTAATACACCAAAAAGCAGTTACTCAAGCAACTGGATATGATTTTGGAAACGAACGTGCAGACGTTTCAGCTACAATCCACTAGCTTTTGTCAGTGACTGAGAGGCAAGAGGAAAAATACATATAGAATACAACACGGTGTATTCCGTATCGCCCGAGGTTCCAGCCCGACCGCGCGTCGGATCGCCCGACGGCCGAAGGCCGGAGGGCGATCCGATCCGCGATAGGGCTGGGACCGAGGGTGATGCGGAATACACCGTGTTGTATTTTATTTATGTCATACCCACCCAAGAAAATGCGCCTTTCAATGCGAAATGAGCGAAAATTTGGTGTTCCTAAACCCAAAAAAAAATGCGACAACATCAATTCCAACGTCCGAATTTTGTATTCGAATTTCGAAATCGGTGCACGCGGTTAGGCCGAAACGCGTTCGAATCGTTACACGGAACATTTGGAAGCCCCGGGCCGTACGCGTAAAGAACCCCCGGGCTGTACCGCTAGTTATCACGCGGGCCGGAACACCCGTATCGAACGTTATCGCGGCCCAGGTAGGACATAAAGGTTTATATGATTAAAAAAGTTAAAAAAAGGGAAGACAATTCGTGAAGTCCAAAAAGAAACAAAGTTAGACAAGTCAACACGCGATTATGCGAATTAGTAAAAAAGTTCCTAATATGAAGAACAGAAGCTTAAATATTGTCTTTCCTTGAGGCTGGGAGCGCCAAAAACAAGTACCTAAGAGATCTACCCGCAGTCCCCCTTCCCTGTTAAGGGTGGGGTTGTACGTGCATACATTCTTTTGTGTATTGCCTTTTTAACACCCCGTTCCCACCAGCGTGTTTCGCGGTCTGGGCAAGAACGACCCAGAGCTATAGGTCTTGTTACATGCGTGGTACACCATGGGCGTAAAGGTAAGATATCTGTCTAAATTATCAATTGTTGCTTAAAGAACAAGTGAAATTGACATTACAGCTGACAAGACGACTTTGCGGGACTTATCAAATTGGGAAATAAAAGCAGACTTTAAGCTTTGTCTTCAGTCATTTTCACAACGAAACATTTTTTACTACAGTGAATTGCAGAATATCATACGGCATCAGAACACAGGCTTTCAGGGTTAAGACCGCATTTTCATGCTGAAATGTCAAGTGTGCCCCCATGTTTATAATTATATGGTTTTTCTTAATTTCTTAAATTTCACTTCCTACACTAGGCTGGCGAATATATATTCTATTCGTTGTGTTCCTCTTTTGTTGCCATTTTGTTCAAAATGACTAAAATAAGTCATTTGTTGGAAAATGATGACTACTGTTGTCATATAGGTAAAGGTTCTGTACCAAAATCATACAAGTTCCATTCTGTGTCAAAAACACTACCATGTATCCAGAAAATACATGGGTATGGTGGAGTCGTGTGCGACAAAGCGTTCGGATCGGAACCAAGGGATCTTTAGACCTAAATCCTGCCATGCCACTGGGCCTTGGAAAATGCACTATACACGACTTTCCTCAAACTTTATTCAGGTGAAAATGAGTATGTCTATTGTCCGTCCATGCGTTTTTCCTCTGCGTTGGTGGCGGCATAAAAATAACTTGAAAAAACTTGAGTTTGCTGTCACCTTGTCTTGTAATAAATGTTGGAATAGAAAAAATACATGCCTGCAGTTCGAAGTATGAGCCAAAAGATCCTAATCCAATTTCACTTAACGAATTTTTTTCAGTATTAAAAAGTTATTTGCTTGTTTTTTGGTCTACTTGAAATCAAATTATGGAATAAGATTCTGATCATGAGCTACAGAAAACCGGGCAATAATGGCTCCAAGTAGATCAGAAAAAAACCCGCATGTTTTTTTTTTCTCTTTTCTTTCACCAACCCACCTTCCCCGCGCTAATCGTTCTCCTTGGAGATTTGAGAATCTTATATGAATTTGAGCATTCTCGTTTGCAGAGATTGTTACAGAGAGTCAGGTTAAATCGATGTGCCCTAAGTGACAATTCTTGCAAATATTTTGATACGTACGAGTATACTGGTCGGATAGATGAAAGATTGGGATGGCGAAAACAGGTTTGACAGCACAATTAATCACAAAAAAATCAATAAAGCGGTTTGCAAAGACTTTTATCTTGCGCCGGAATGTCATGAAGGTAAATACTTTACCAGTTGCCGGTCGTGGGATACAATGTTATCTTCCTCTAACTTATTTAAGTCCAATAAAAGGAGAACCTCTTATCTCTGGACACAAAAGGCACACAATCTCCACTGTCTCGCCTTCACAGTTCACCTCAGGGCGCTCTGTCTCATTTAAACAAATTTTGACAAGAATAAACAGGCAATTGTGTAGAGCAGAAGCCATTACAATGATTAACGTAATACACCAAAAAACAGTTACTCAAGCAACTGGATCTGATTTGGAAACGGGCAGACGTTTCAGCTACCATCCACTAGCTTTTGTCAGTGACTGAGAGACAAGAGGAGAAATACAGGTTTATAAGCACAAACCAATGATTGATATATAAATAAGTGAAGACAATTTGTGAAGTCCAAAAAGAAACAAAGTTAGACAAGTCAACACTAGATTATTGCTAGTAGTAAAAAAGCTCCTATTGTGCAGAACAGGAGCTTAAGTATTGTCTGTCCTTGGGGCTGGGAGCGCCAAAAATCAAGTACCTGAGAGATCTACCTGCAGTCCCCCTTTCCTGTTGAGGGTTGGGTTGTACATTCTTTCATATATTTCCTTTTTAAAACCGCGTTCCCACCAGCGTGTTTGGCGGTCTGGGCAAGAACGACGCAGAGCTATAGGTCTTGTTAAATGCGTGGTACGCCATGGGCGTAAAGGTAAGATATCTGTCTAAATTATCAATTGTTGCTTAAAGAACAAGTGAAATTGACATTACAGCTGGCAAGACGACTTTGTGGGACTTAGCAAATTGGGAAATAAAAGCAGACTTTGAGCTTTTTTTTCAGTCCTTTTAAAAACGAAGCATTTTTTTTACTACAGTGGATTGCCGAATACCATACGGCATCAGGACACAGGCTTCAGGTTTAAGACCACATTTTCATGTTGAAATGTCAAGTATGCCTCAATGTTTATGATTATATCGTTATTCACTTCCTACACTAGGCTGGCGCATATAAATTCTATTCTTCGTGCGTCGATGAAGGTTAGACATCCAGGTAATACGATACGCCAAAAAACAGTTACTCAAGCAACTGGATATGATTCAAAATCATATCCAGTTGCTTGAGTAACTGTTTTTTGGCGTATCTATTCTTCGTGCTCCTCTTTTGTTGCCCTTTTGTTCAAAAGAACTTAAATGAGTCATTTGTTGGAAAATGATGACTACTGTTGCCATATAGGTAAAGGTTATGTACAATAAGCATAAAAGTTCCATTCTGTGTCAAAAACACTACCATGTCTTTAGAAAATACATGGGTATGGTGGAGTCGTGTGCGACAGAGCGTTCGGATCTGAACCAAGGGGTCCCGAGACTTGAATCCTGCCATGCCACTGGGCCTATGAAAATGCACTATACACGACTTTCCTCACACTTTATTCATGTAAACATGAGTATGTCCATTGTCCGTCTATGCGTTTGTCCTCTGCATTGGTGGTGGCATAAAAATAAGTTTAAAAACTCGAGTTTGCCGTCACCATGTCATGATAAATGTTGGAATAAAAAATACATGTCTGCAGTTCGAAGTATGAGCCAAGAGATCCCAATCCAATTTCACTTAACCAATTCTTTCAGTATCAAAAAGTTGTTTGCTTGCTTTTTTTGTCTACTTGAAATCAAAGTATGGTATAAAAATCTGATCAGGAGCTACAAAAAAACGGGCAATAATTGCTCCAAGTAGATCAGAAAGAACCCGGATGGTTTTCTCTTTTCTTCCACCAACCCACCTTCCCTGCGCCATTCGTTTCCCTTGGAGATGAAAGAATCCTCGATGAATTTGAGCATTCTCGTTTGCAGAGATTGTTACAGAGAGTCTGGTTAAATCGATGTGCCCTAAGTGACAAGGCTTGCAAATATTTTGATACTGGTCGGATAGATGAAAGAATGGGATCGCGGAAACAGGTTTGACAACACAATTAATCACAAAATACCGAATCAATAAAACGATTTGCAAAGACTTTTATCTTGCGCCGGAATGTCATGAAGGTAAACACTTTACCAGTTGCCGGTAGTCAGATACAATGTTATCTTCCTGTAACTTGTTTAAGTCCAAAAAAGGAGAACCTCTTATCACTTATCTCTGGACACAAAAGGCACACAATAATCTCCACTGTTTCACCTCTTTCGTTGTCAATTTGTTCAAAAGGACTCAAATGAGTCATTTGTTGGAAAATGATGATTACTCATGTCATATAGGTAAAGGTTATGTACAAAAAGCATAAAAGTTCCATTCTGTGTCAAAAACACTACCATGTCTCCGGAAATAACATGGGTATAGTGGATTCGTGTGCGACAGAGCGTTCGGATCGGAACCGAGGGGTCCCGAGTCCTGAATCCTTCCATGCCACTGGGCCTTTGAAAATGCACAATACACGACTTTCCTCACGCTTTACTCATGTGAAAATGAGTTTGTCTATTGTCCGCCCATGTGTTTGTCCTCTGCGTTGGTGGCTGCATAAAAATAAGTTTAAAAAAGCCGTTAGACGTTAAGTTAGCCGTTACCATGTCTTGTGATCAAATCAAATCAAATTTTATTCAGTAAGGATCTCGCGGGCGAATACCCGAATTGCGTCCTTATTACAATAGTATATAGAACATTTAAACACTCTTCATCGTGCACATGAAACAACATAGGTGAACACATATTAAGACGATTGCATAGGCGAACATAGGCGACCTCAATCTTAAGACGATTACACAATTAAAATCTATGCAGGTTGAATACGCAGTTATCACGAAGAATTTAGCTAGGTACAATATATATAACACTACTGCTGGATTGTCTTGTTATAGAGGCGAACAGCGCAATGAAGGAACGAGTTGTTAACTCTCTTAGTCCGGGCTTTAGGTAAACTGATTGTGCCAGAGTTTCTGAGTGACCGTCCCGTGGCACCTGACCTAGTGGGCGGAACTAAAGCGACGGTCACAACTCGCCGTACGTGCTTCTGCGTGCTGTCTACGTGCAAAAACGTGGGCAATCGTACGGCATCCGTGCGTGGTGAGTACCACCTCCGTACGGAATCCTACGGATTTGGGAGCACGCAGACACGCCGTAGAACTTTAAGTGCATGTAATACTTTTTCTACGTGCGGTCTGCGGATTTACCACCCGTGCGTGCGAGTACGTGCGACGCGCGTGCCCCGTACAGCCTATGAGCGTGCAACGTACGGACTCCGTGAGTCTAACTTCACTCTTCTCACGTGCAATTGTTGTACGGACAGCGCACGAAGCACGTGCGTGCCACGCACGGTGCTTGCGTCATCCGTGCTTACTCCTCACTTCCCAGTTGACCTGCTCAATGACCACGCAGAACACACGTGCACCATACCAGGTGCTCCGCACGTGCAACGCACGTGCAACGCACCTGATCTCTACAGTATATAAAGACAACTTGACTGGCGACTGCCAACTCGTCTCCAAGATGCCCAGGAAGGCTCAAAAGAAGACTACCAGACAAGACCCAAAGAAACGGGCCGCGGAAGACACCAGGGCGGCTAGTGATGATGAAGTTAACAGGAGGTGCACGCACTTACAACGTGCGAGTGAGTAAGGAAACCGTGCGTACGCCGCACGTGTAGGTACGGCCTGTACGCGGCAACGTAGCAATCGCACAGAGATCGTGCGTTGTAAGCACGTACAACTCACTTACCACTTGCGCAACGTACGATGCACGCAACCGCTGACGGTCAGGCGTGTCGTGCAGACCACGTACGTACACCTTGCGCAACCGTGCGAGTGACGTACTCTCTCGGCCGGCCACCCTACGTTTGGAGAAAAAAACGTAGCAGACGTAGCCACGACAAAAACGTACGGACAAAAAGCACGCACGGCGAGTTGTGACCGTCGTTGTCATGTAGAGGGTGATCCTCCTGAAGCATGCGTTGGAACAGGTGTACTGGGCACCGCACCTTCCCTCCTCGACTTCAGTGTGGGCAGGTCAGGCACGCTACGCCTTCCTCCCAAGGAAATGATACGCAAGGCCCGGCGCTGGACCCTTTCGATGGCCAGTTCTTACTCCTTACTGCACCCGACCAGTAACACATGTCCGTATTCGAGCACTGGCCGGACTAGCGCCAGATAAATCTGGATTAGGTCGGTAACGCTGGTGCCTTGTTTCGTTAGTAGGCGCAAGTAGTGTAGTCTGCGCGATGCGTTACTGATCATGGAGGTAACCTGTTCATTGAAGGTTAGGTCCTTGTCTACGAGGAAACCCAGACCCTTAGCACAGTCAACAGATGGCACTGGTTGACCTCCAAGAGTGATCGTGGGTGGGATTGGGACAGATCGACTTAAGCAGATCATGAGAAGGAGATAACTGTGATAACTGTTGGAATAAAAAAAAAATACATGCCTGCAGTTCGAAGTATGAGCCAAGAGATCCCAATCTAACTTCACTTAACCAATTCTTTCAGTATCAAACAGTTGTTTGCTTGTTTTTTCGTCTACTTGAAATCAAATTATGGTATAAGAATCTGATCAGGAGCCACAAAAAAAGGGCAATAATGGCTCCAAGGAGATCAGAAAGAACCCGCATGTTTTTTTGTCTTTTCTTCCACCAACCCACCTTCCCTGCGCCAATCGTTCCCCTTGGAGATGAAAGAATCTTATATGAATTTGAGCATTCTCGTTTGCAGAGATTGTTACAGAGAGTCAGGTTAAATCGATGTGCCCTAAGTGACAAGTCTTGCAAATATTTTGATACGTACGAGTATACTGGTCGGATAGATGAAAGATTGGGATCGCAAAAACAGGTTTGACAGCACAATTAGTCACAAAAAAATCAATAAAGCGGTTTGCAAAGACTTTTATCTTGCGCCGGAATGTCATGAAGGTAAATACTTTACCAGTTGCCGGTAGTGGGATACAATGTTATCTTCCTCTAACTTATTTAAGTCCAATAAAAGGAGAACCTCTTATCACTTACAAAAGGCACACAATCCCCACTGTCTCGCCTTCACAGTTCACCTCAGGGCGCTTTGTCTCATTTAAACAAATTTTGACCAGAATATACAGGCAATTGTGTAGAGACAGAAGCCATTACAATGATTAACGTAATACACCAAAAAGCAGTTACTCAAGCAACTGGATATGATTTTGGAAACTGGCAGACGTTTCAGCTAGCATCCACTAGCTTTTGTCAGTGACTGAGAGACCAGAGGAGAAATACAGGTTTATAAGCACAAACCAATGATTGATATATATTAATAAGTGAAGACAATTTGTGAAGTCCAAAAAGAAACAAAGTTAGACAAGTCAACACAAGATTATTACTAGTGGTAAAAAAGCTCCTATTGTGCAGAACAGGAGCTTAAGTATTGTCTGTCCTTGGGGCTGGGAGCGCCAAAAATCAAGTACCTGAGAGATCTACCCGCAGTCCCCCTTCCATGTTGAGGGTTGGGTTGTACATTCTTTCATATATTTCCTTTTTAACACCGCGTTCCCACCAGCGTGTTTGGCGGTCTGGGCAAGAACGACGCAGAGCTATAGGTCTTGTTACATGCGTGGTACGCCATGGGCGTAAAGGTAAGATATCTGTCTAAAATATCAATTGTTGCTTAAAGAACAAGTGAAATTGACATTACAGCTGACAAGACGACTTTGTGGGACTTAGCAAATTAGGAAATAAAAGCAGACTTTGAGCTTTTTTTTCAGTCATTTTAAAAACGAAGCATTTTTTTTACTACAGTGGAGTGCCGAATATTATACGGCATCAGGACACAGGCTTCCAGGTTTAACCCTACCTAGACCGGGGGGGGGGGGGGGGGCGTAAAAGTGCCCGCGGCAACTTTTGATGTCACCTAGCGTCTGAATGGCTAGCCGTAGAACGGCCAAACTTGGTGACTTTTCCTAGAATATTGTTGGCAACAATTCTCTATCATTGGAATAAGATAATCATTTTTTGTGTTGCCATGGCAACGGGTTTCTGACAGGCATTTTTTGCTAAATTTAGTACTTTTTGTTTCAACAATAGAATGTTATGGGTTTTATGTCAAGTTACTCATGGTTTCTAATACTAATAACATCCCATATAATTTTATGTAAATTTTATAATTAAATATGCATAATTTATGCTAATTTGATGACGTCATTGGCCAAAATCCAAGATGGCGGACCATATCATTAGAACAGGTATATACAGGTTTTTTTCATTAAAATTTCATCGATACTTCCATTTCTTTTTCCAAAAAAGTTTAAATGAAGGTCTTTAGTATGTCTACAATGTATTTTAGGCTTTATCATGAAAAAAAACTATTTTTGAAAATTCAAGATTGATGATCCAAGATGGCGGATATCTTAAATATGCATGACGTCATTCTATGACGTCACCGGTGTTGCTATGGGCAACATAAGACTTAGTACACCATAATATTCTGTCATAAACACTTTTGGTACAGTTATGTTGAATACCATTTAGTTTTCAGGGAAAAACCTATTTAGACGGTTTTGGCCAATAAAATCACATTAATGACGTCACAATGACGTCATATTACGTCATAACGACATAAAAATTGTAGATATAATACATTTTTACTAGTACACCATTCTCTGAAAATTTGGTGGTCATACGACATACCGTTCGCGAGTTCTTAGGGGGGGGTCAAAAGAGCCCCCCTCCCCCGGTCCCCCCATGTCAAAAAAAGCCCGGTCTAGGTAGGGTTAAGACCACATTTTCATGTTGAAATGTCAAGTATGCCTCCATGTTTATAATTATATCGTTATTCACTTCCTACACTAGGCTGGCGAATATACATTCTATTCTTTGTGTTCCTCTTTTGTTGCCAATTTGTTCAAAAGGACAGAAATGAGTCATTTGTTGGAAATGATGACTACTGTTGCCATATAGGTAAAGGTTATGTACAATAAGCATAAAAGTTCCATTCTGTGTCAAAAACACTACCTTGTCTCTAGAAAATACATGGGTATGGTGGAGTCGTGTGCGACAGAGCGTTCGGATCGGAACCAAGGGGTCCCGAGACTTGAATCCTGCCATGCCACTGGGCCTTGGAAAATGCACTATACACGACTTTCCTCAAACTTTACTCATGTGAAAATGAGTATGTCTATTGTCCGTCCGTGCGTTTTTCCTCTGCATTGGTGGCGGCATAAAAATAAGTTGAAAAAACTTAAGTTAGCCGTCACCATGTCATGATAAATGTTGGAATAGAAAAATACATGTCTGCAGTTAGAAGTATGAGCCAAGAGATCCCAATCTAATTTCACTTAACCAATTCTTTCAGTATCAAAAAGTTGTTTGCTTGTTTTTTGTCTACTTGAAATCAAAGTATGGTATAAGAATCTAATCAGGAGCTAAAAAAAACGGGCAATAATTGCTCCAAGTAGATCAGAAAGAACCCGGATGGTTTTCTCTTTTCTTCCACCAACCCACCTTCCCTGCGCCAATCGTTCCCCTTGGAGATGAAAGAATCTTATATGAATTTGAGCATTCTCGTTTGCAGAGATTGTTACAGAGAGTCAGGTTAAATCGATGTGCCCTAAGTGACAAGGCTTGCAAATATTTTGATACGTACGTATACTGGTCGGATAGCTGAAAGATTTGGATCGCGAAAACAGGTTTGACAACACAATTAATCACAAAATACCTAATCACCTAAAGAACCAGTCTACAAATCACTGAACAGCTTGATGCCGGGACACATGAATGAACTTTTTGTAACTTGTCATGAGAGTGCCATTAGAAACACCAGGCAAGCTTCCTCCCACAAACTGATGGTGCCTAGAGTGAACAGGACCTGTATGCAGAGATCTCTGGCTGTGTCTGGGGCTATCATCTGGAACAGCATACCAGAGGATGCACAGTGTGCTCCATCAGTGAGAACTTATAAACAAAGAATACGGTAGTTGAGAAATTTGATTTGCGGACTTTTTGCGGACTGTGATTTTGGACAAGATGTGATTATTATGTTAGGTATTTAGTAATTTATTTTTGTATTAATTTGAATTTTATTTACTTATTTTTTGTGTTCCCGTGACCACCCCCCCCCTCAACTGGACCTCTGGGAAGAGCGGCTAAGACCGACATGGCATTTCCAGTTTAAGTAAAGGCTATTGATTGATTGATTGATTGAATCAATAAAGCGGTTTGCAAAGACTTTTATCTTGGGCCGGAACATCATGAAGGTAAACACTATATCAGTTACCCGTAGTTGGATACAATGTTATCTTCCTGTGACTAGTTTAAGTCCACAAAAGGAGAACCTCTTATCACTTATCTCTGGACACAAAAGGCAGACAATCTCCATGACCGTTCAAAAAGAAGATAACATTGAAACATGATATTTTCTCGGGTTGTATGTCTTATTTTCAGCTAACATACGTCATCTGTAAGTGACCATACCAATGTCCCTATTCGTACAAACAAGTCAGATTCTGTTAACATAAGAATCAGCCTTATAGATTAAACTTGTGTGTGTGTCCTTGTTACTCAGGGGTAAAAAGTAAATTTTACAATACTTTCTTACAACGGCTGACTCTATGACCGTTATTATAAATCTCTAACTGCAACTAAATCAGTAAGGCCTCCATTCCACTAGGATGGCACTCTCACCGCCCTCTCTCTGCGTCCTGAAATTGGCCATAGCACGGAGAGATCACGGAGGTCGCCATGAGAGCGCTATAAGCGTCGTCACCTCGGTAACTGTTTTGAACCGACTAATACCTTCGCCGTGAGAGCGCCGAGGAGGGCGATCCAATAATAAGCGCCGTTAGAGCGCACAACTGTGTAAACAGTTATTCATATTGCAAACATGGCGGCCTCGGGGTATCAGGACACTTCGGACCCTGGACAGTTCGTCGGCCCCGACGTTTTTTTTTTTTACGTTTCGGCGCATGCGCGAATCTATCCTTCTGTCTTTGTTTCTTTCTTTGGTAGTTTGGTAACACTGCAGGCCATGCAATACCTGTTTACTTCTTTCCGGTTTGTGGTGTATGCAATAGACGTGCTCCCATTTTAATCCATGTTCTTTACAAAAAGAAAATTTATGTAATAACAGTCTCATCTAGTGACATACCATTGATCGAAGTATGGTTACATAAGTTTATAGGCGCTATTTTATTGATCGTACTACAAATCTAAATATGATTGCATAAATTATGTTAATGACAAAAAATAATGCCGCATGTCGCTAGATGTCGTTGTTGCATGTCCTGGCGAAGTGTTTCTCTATTATGTTTGCACTTTCACGTTTGTCTGCTGCATTGTTCTTACTCAGGAATGTCAATATGTTTGATACTTACTCTTTTTAAAGACGGGCTTTAATGCTTCAATCATAATTCGTTCATCCTGCTCGGACCTGCCCCATTTTCTCGGATCGCTATATATACTATGCTGCTTAGGCACTCAGACAATTACGTCAAGCAGTAGCGATGCTGAGTGGCGGTGGCGGGGTTTGCACATAGCGAGTTCGATCCCCGGAGAGGAACTTTTTTTTTCAATTTTCTTTTTAACAGTCGCTGTTTTGCTTTTAACACTCAAAAACTAATTGTTCAAGTCCCGACGTATGAGTTTTTCAAATTTTCCTTTTAACATCCGCTGTTTTGCTTTTTAACATTCGACATGCCGCATGTCGCTAGATGTCGTTGTTGCATGAAAAGTCCTCGCGAAGTTTCTATGTTTCTCTATAATGTTTGAACGTTTACGTTTGTCTGCTGCTTTGTTCTTACTCAGGAATGTCAATATATCAAATGTGTACATCAGTTTTTTTCTTTAAGTGGTCTCGTACCAATTTCATCAACTTGGGTAATATCATTTCAACAAAAGGTACCTCAATAACGGCAGTAAAAACTTTCGTCAGCCAAAATGTCAGCTTTTTTTTAAAAATCACTT
>NW_017803002.1:354220-399771 GCF_001625305.1 Branchiostoma belcheri
TAGTACTTTTTTTTAAAAACTTTACTACTTTCGTTTTTTTTTTTTCTTTATTCCAACATGTAATCACCAGACGTGGTGACAACACACTCAAGCTTTTTTCAACTTATATGTGTGTGTGTGTGTGTGTGTGTGTGTGTGTGCGTGTGTGTGTGTTTGTTTGTGTGTGTGTGTATGTGTGTGTGTGTGTGTGTGTGTGTGTGTGTGTATGTATGTGTGTGTGTGTGTGTGTCTGTGTGAACTATGCAATGCACAGATTGACAGTTACATCTAAAATAGCTGACAGACTACCTAGCCCGGAAAATAAAACATGAGCGATGGTATGGAACCGTATAAAAGTATATTTGCCTTCGACTTAAGGCTATGCCTTCGGAGAAGGCTATGAAATCGCTTTTGCACTGTTTGGCAGATTAGGCACGATAACTCTTGAAGGCAAGGTTCGAGGTTCACGATTTTTGGCAGGCAGGTTGTCTTGGGGGTGGCCATTGTCAAGGCCAAAAATGGGCTTCGTGTGGGGTTCCTAAGTCACTGTAGTTGACCTTGGTTTTTGGTGTTTTTCCTTGTCATCAAGATATCTCGAGTATCCTTAAATGGATGTTCATGATTTTTAGTGGGCAAGTTACCGTTGAGAATGCTGAGGTCAAGTTCAAAGATGGGCCCCGTGGGGGTTTCTATGTCACTGCAGTTGACCTTTGTTTTTTGTGTTTTTTCTTCTGACCAAGATAACTCGAGAATCTTTTAATGGATGTTCATGTTTATTAGTTGGCAAGTTACCATTGAAAATACCAAGGTCAAGTTCGGATATGGGCTTCGTGGGGGGTCCCCACGTCATTGAATTAGAAATTACTGCAGCGAAACTTCTGGTTTTTAAATCTTGTGATCTGGACGTGCTAGGGTCATGACTTTTAGATGGTACGTAGCTCTTGTGCTCACAAAAAGTGCCATTGGTTTGGGTCCCGTAGCAGCTTGTTTGGGAAATGCAGAGGCATTTGTTTGAAAATGTTTGAAGTAGGATAGCTCAAGAACCGGTTGACGGATTGTTGTTATTTTTGGTATCTCGGTAGCTTAAGTGATGCTTGACCTAATTAGATGACAATTATGCAAATCAAGATCTAATTTACATAATTAATGACAAAAGTCTATAAATCTGCTGCGTTCCATAATAGAACAATTAAAATGGTGGCATATTTAATCAAGAGGAAGAGGAACATTAACAGATATGAATTATGTAAATTGTGACCCAATTTGATTAATCGATAAAAGACATCTAAATGTCTTTTGTACTGCACTAGACCTATTTGGTTTCCACCCTCTGCGGATTACATTGACTTATGCAAACAAGGATAGCTGGAAAAAATTTCCTGTTTGTTGAAACAACAGATCCCTTGCAAAATTGGCGAAGTGGGAGGTCCGTACGTTGCTGTAGTGGGCTTTTGGTGATTGTTGGTTAGTTTGTCAGTAGTTCAAGTTGTGGAAAAGCAATGTCTTGTTTGTTTTTTTATTGTGGATAGGTCAAGGGGTTTAGATTGAGGGTTTCAAGTTTGGAGTCTCTAGTAGGTAGTGGGTAAGTGCAATGGGACATTTTGTGAGAACATTTTCATAAGTGCAGGCCAGGTTTTGCTCCTTCTCGATCGTTTTATGTAACGTTACTACGAATGTAGGTTAAAATAACAATTTACAGGCAGGGAGCTGTCAACCGTGGAAACATATTCTAACAGTTGTTTGTTGAAATAACATCACCTGTCAACAACTTGCATGCTTAACCGCTGCTAATTGACACCTCTGTGTCCTCAGAGTGCGGCACATCTAGGCAGTAGGTGAAAATCTTTCATTCACATCTGGCAGTAGGTGAAAATAACCAAAGCTGGCAAGATGGCATCAGAAGCATAATAAAGTGTGTTTGCATGCAAGAATAGTTTTTGCTTCGAGATTTTTTTCCCACCCATATTTTGCAGAGGAACAACTTGAACCAGAAGTTGCAGGAAATGGCTTCCATTTGTATCTGGAGAAAGAAAAATAATAGAGCTTCCCCCCTATGGAGGTGGGACCATGCCCCCCTCTACGACAATTGCCCATTTTGTGTGAACATTTTGTAGTGTCGACACCGCACGCTTCAACAACGCTGGCTGTATAGAAGAAAACTAATTGAAGGAATTTTGAAGTTTGGATCGCCGCACATCGGAGGGAAGAAAGCATTTCTTTACCTTTCTTGACCAGACTCCCCAGGCCATTTCTCCTCTCCTTTTTGCTGAATTCTACGATCCGTATTTCCGTAGACATGGTACGGGCTAGGTAAATAGTATGTTGCTTCGTTCACAAAAGGACTCTCTGACCACTGTAACTACGATAATCATCTTCAAAAAACCTACACTATACACACACACAACACCCTCCAAAACAATATCTGTCGAAGGCATGAGCCCTCCGAACTCTAGTTTGATACTGGTCGTACAAATGAAAGCTGCAGATCGCTGAAACAGGGTTGACAACACAATTAATCACAAATTCCTTGACACGGTTTGTAAAGACTTTTATCTTGCGCCGGAATGTCATAAAGGTAAAGTCACTTTACCAGTTGCCGGTAGTCAGATACAATGTTATTTTCCTGTGACTAGTTTAAGTCCACAAAAAGAGAACCTCTTATTACTTATCTCTAGACAAAAGGCACACAATCTCCATAACAGTTCAAAAAGAATGTAACAGTGAAAAATTATTTTTGCTCCGGTGCGGGCTACAGTGCCTTATATTTTCAGCTAAAATACGTCAACTGCAGGTGACGATACAAATGTCCTTCTTTGTACAAAGTAGTCAGCTTAGATTTGTTAACGTAAGGATCAACGCTATAAACATGTTTGTGCCCTTCTTACACACCAGGTAATTTTCGTAAATGTAGATTTCATAATTCAATTGCTAGACACTGCAACTGTCATTGTCATACATCTGGAGACAATGGACGGTGGAGAAGGTCAAATCTCGTGGTCCAGGTCGTTGACCTTGTTATTTCAGCAGAACTTCGGTGTTTGTTATGTTTGTCTTGAACATGCTTTAGTATAAAGAACTAAGAATAGTTTTTTTCTTAAAATCGTTCTCGTCTCTTAACAGATGAAAGTACTTTTGATTGCCATCACAACTCTAATCCTGATGAAAGAGAAGGCGGTCGACGGTTTTATTAGCTTTGGACGACGTAGGTCAGGTGGTGGTGGATGCTCACCTGTAAGCTGCATATGGGGCGACTTTAAGCCATACGGTGGATGCAGTAGAACTTGTGGAGAAATGTAAGCACCTTTTTATCTTAGTTTTTATTTCTAATTTCTTCCTCTTGTCCAAATGGTTTCAAATGGTAGTCTTATAGTAAGACAAAAACTGGACAATTTAAATACACCTTATTTGTAGTAAATTTTGAAAGTACACACTGTTTTTCAAGATGAATTTGGTCGTGGTGACTTCAGTTTTTATACAATCTCTGCTGTAGTCGGTATATCGTATATTATGAGTATAAATATCTATAAAAATAAAGAAATAGCTAAAAAGAAATAGCTAAACAGACAGACACAGACACAGCGTTACACAAACGCAAATATACATACACAGATATTAAATACATACATATGTCTATCTATCTATCTATCTATCTATCTATCTATAAATATATATATATATATATATATATATATATATATATATATATATATATATATATATATATATATATACATAATCAGATGACAATTGTGCAAATCAGGAGCTAATTTGCATGATAAATCTGCTTCGTTCGATAATAGGACTATGAAACACTTGTGACATGGAGAAAAGGAAAAACATCTGAGGATATATATTATGTAAACGAAAACCTAATTTGCATAATTAATGGTGAATTGTTATAGTTTCATAGTTGTAATTGCTGGGAATTTCATACTTGAAGTTAGGTTTAGGTGAACATCAATAAAGATAATTTATTCAAATTATGACCTCATATGCATAATTTATGATGAAGTGCTAGAATACCCTTTTTGTTAAGATAAGGCTGTCATTGGGTGGAGAATATACTCAACTGATAAAATCCACGCAAATGAGGCTCTTATTTGCGAAATAAAAGCTCAAAATTATATAATTCTTTAACCGGTTAAATTGATTTGGCGAAGGTATGAGATCGTGGAACTATTCTTGTGAATGATATTTGGTAGAACGGTGAAGTGGTTAAACAAACGAATTTGAAGGTCATCGTCAAAAATAGTTCTTCTATGACGTTCCCACGTTACTGCCTGGGAGTTATGACATTCCTTCAATTTACCTCCAAATGCCACAAAGGGTCTAAGCCATTTCAAGTTATCGTAATCACAATGTGACAGACGGCAAACACACACACACACACACACACACACACACACACACACACACACACACACACAAACGCCTTTTGCTAAACATTAAAAAAAACTTGCCTGATGACGAAGGCATGTGTTTCACGAACTCTAGTTTTGATAATATTAACATTTTACGCAAGAAGTTTATATTGAAATGTGGTATATGTTACTTACAGTGGCGTACAGCTGTATGTACGGGGATACAAACGGGCCCCATCTTGCGGCGGAGCCGGTTGTGTTGGTGAAATGGCCAGAAGTGAGCCTTGCGACGTGAGTCCAGACTCGTTGTGCATCCACGGTAACTGGGACGGAAACCAATGCCAGTGCGATCCAGGATACACCGGGAAATGCTGCAATGAAGGTTTTGTATCAATTGCTTTAATAACTTTTCATCTTAACCTGTCGCTTAGAAAGCATGGTGTGGTGGCTCTCCCTACATCCTTCCCCTCTTACAGTGTATTTCGTCTTCCTCTTGAAATCATCCACATACTTCCAACTCGGGCACGTGATTGGTCACTTCCTATCGATCAACTGTCAATACCATCTCCTGACCTCTTTCGGTTGTGATATAATCAATCTCACAACTCACAAGTCATCCACTCCCAAAATGCAAAAAGTAATAAGTCAAAGTCACTTTGGGTCCTGTGGCGTAGCGGCTCGACTCGGAACCAAGAGGTCCCGGGTTCGAGTCCTGACATGCCACCGATCTTGTGCCCTTGGGAAAGGCACTTAACATGACTTTCCTCACTTCGCTCAGGTGAAAAAGACGATTGTATTGTATTTTCCCCTGCGTTGGTGGCCACATTAATATAAGTTGAAAACTTCAGTGTGTCGTCACCACGTCTTCTGATTGCATGTTGGAATGAAAAAAAGTAGAACAACAATATTTTCGAACGACTTACATTATATTTGTTGAGAATATTAGGTCTCCGAACTTGTCCATGCTGAGCACAGATTTTTCATCCCTCCCCTGCAGTCGTGCAGGTCCCTTCCTCCTCTAGTTTTCTGAAAGAAACCTTCTCCTATATACATACATATATTATGCATCCAGCGTTCAGGCTTCTGGGCTTCCAGCTCTAATTTCTGTCTCTGAGAATATAGAATATAGGCTTCTATAAAAAAACGGTTATCTGGTATAAACTTATAAACAAAACAGCTATACATAAAGATTATACACGCAATTTACAAAAGACACCTGTATCTTGTCTCTTCTCTACAACTTTTTTGATCTCAACATTTAATAACCAAACATGGCGACGGCACATTTAAGTTATATCAACTTATTTTATGCCACCACCAACACCGAGTACAGATACAGGACAGGACAATACTCATTGTCACTTGAGTTAAGTGAGGAGAGTCGTGTAAAGTGCCTTTCCCAAGGGCACAAGCTCTTTACCACTTTATCTGCATGTTTAACTTATAGGAAACTTAAACATTTAGAAATACACTGAAATGCTCACATCATCGACCGGAAATATTATAACAAAATGTTCTGTTGGCTAGGCAGTGTTTGTGGTTTGCAATTGGACACTGCAAATTTTCTTCAATTCTCCGATTCCTTGCTTCCCATAGAACATATCAAAACACACCGTGACGCTTGAAGTTAAATACAGTAGTCAATGCCTGCCCTACTTGCTACAGCATGTTACAGTTTTTGAGAGAAAACAAGTAAACATTTCAGGCTTCTGTCGGGTCAGTGTCCACAATTTGATGGGCTGTAAGGTTGTGTAATGTTCTTTATAGTATCTCAGGCACGTTGGCTCTCAGCTATCCTGGCTTTTCAACATTATTCCTCCTCTTTATTATTCCCACATATTCATACACATTAGTGACACACACACACACACACACACATACACATACTCACCAACCCCCCCCCCAAACACACACACACACACTCGCTTACACACATACAAAGTACAACCAAACATACACAAACGAAAACACAAGAACATTATCTTAATACCAAGCCGTAAATGCTCTTTACAGTGATGTGGGAGAGTATTTCTGTTTCAGTGGTTTACTGCCCCCAATTGGAGCATCCGCGTAACGGGCATGTGTCCAGTACATCACGAGCTGAACACGGTGACACAGTCACCTACACATGTGATCCAGGCTACCAGTTAAGTACAGGCTCTGCCGCAGAAGTACAACGCGAGTGCACTTCCGGAACGTGGACAGGACGTATACCATACTGTGATCGTGAGTACCTTGGTTCTTCTGTACTGTCTTATACCCTTACAAAGTCATCACACCGATCGACTTATTACACCTAACCATTGAACATCTAACTCAATACATTTTTTTAAGCTACCTATTGTACTTGGTGACAGTGTTTATGTCAATTCCCGACCTACCATCTACCCCGGTGTACCTCTTCAATTCCTACCCTCCACCCCGGTGTACCTCTTCAATTCCTACCCTCCACCCCGGCGTACCTCTTCAATTCCTACCCTCCACCCCGGTGTACCTCTTCAATTCCTACCCTCCACCCCGGTGTACCTCTTCAATTCCTACCCTCTACCCCGGTGTACCTCCTTAATTCCCAACCTATACCAAGGTGTACCTCCTAAATGCCATCCTCTTTCCCAGTGTATCTATATAATTTCCACCCTATACACCGGTGTATCTCCTAAATTCCCACCCTATACACCGGTGTATCTCCTAAATTTCCACCCTATACACCGGTGTACCTCCTTAATTCCCACCCTATACACCGGTGTATCTCCTAAATTCCCACCCTATACACCGGTGTATCTCCTAAATTCCCACCCTATACACCGGTGTACCTCCTTAATTCTTGCCCTCTATTCCGGTGTATCTCCTTAATTCCCACCCTATACACCGGTGTACCTCCTAAATAACCACTCTTTCTCCCCGTTGTATCTCCTAAATTTCCAACTTCTACCCCGGGGTACCTCATTAACGCCCAACGTCTACCCCGGTGTACCTCCTCAATTCCAATTCTTTTCCCCCTTTGTACCCCTTTAATTCCCTCCCTCTCGGTGTACCTCCTCAATTCGGACCCTCTACCACGGTGTGCGGTGCTACGTTCTCAATTACCACCGTTCGGAAACCCTAGCGGGTCACATAAAAATATTTACAACTGAGATGTCTTTTTTTCTGTTCCAGGAGTCTCGTGCCCTCCATTGGACGCTATAGAAAACGGCTACACGTATGGAGGCACATCATTCGGGGACGAACAGTTATTTTCCTGTTTCCCAGGGTACCAACTGAGTTTGGACCGCTCAGACGACATGTACAGAGCGTACATCTATAATGTTTCTGGGGAAAACGTAACTTCCATGATGGAAGAATTTTCTGCAACTTTGACAAACAACACAATCGAACCGACTTCACCCACCGGTAACGTTAACGTAACAGGCATGACCGAAATTTGTGAAATTTTACAAAACAACACAGTCGAAATATGTACACCGACCGGCATCTCAACTGTCCCGAACGAAATGATTTCACCGACTGCAAATCCAACAACAACAACAACAACAACTACAACAGCAACAACAGCAACAACGACAACAGTCCCTCCCCCACCAACCTCAGTTGCTCTCAAATGCCAGGCAGACACAACGTGGGACAAGAGTGCGCCTTCCTGCAGAGGTATTTTTTTATTCCAGGAAGAACACCCTTCTATACGTAGATTTCAAGCTAAAATGTGTGTGTAAATAACTACGTACTTTAAAAACTACTCTTTTGTGGCATCTCCTGAACAATTCAGCCTGACGTCAACTACGATTAATCGTAGCAATGTTAAACGTGTGTTTCGTACGCTCAAAGATCAAGTTGTTAGCTCTGTTGTTTGATGACAAAATGTCTTACCATCTATCTACTGTGTGTTGATACCTTATCCTAAATTATCATATCCAAGCAAATCTTTCGGTGGCCGCAAGACAGTACCAACTTGGCCTGGCAGTATTCATTTGCCATACAGTATCCATTCGGTGGCTAAAGGATACTGTCTGGCGAATGGATACTGCCAGGCCAAGTTGGTACTGACTTGCGGCCACCGAAAGATTTGCTTGGATATTACGTAAATTATTGCAATACCATACTAGGTATTGTTTCCTCATAACTTATTCAGCCCGCCAGTGCCCTGCACTTGCCCCACCGAAGAACTGTACAGTGACAGGCGGGAACGACTACCTCGACACTATGACGTTCATCTGTGATCCTGGGTATATAATCAGAGGCAGCGAAACACGCACCTGCATGGCAGACGGAAGTTGGACAGGGGGTTCATCTGACTGTGTTCGTAAGTACATAATGTATAGACGCAACTTAGTTCAAGCATGACCTTGTGCAAATCCCCACAAATACGTAACGTTACTCTTTTTTATCTGTCCATATGTGCCCGCTTGTCTCTGTGTGTTTCTGTGTTTAAGTATATGTGTGTGTGTGTGTGTGTGTGTGTGTGTGCGTAGATATTATGTATATGCATGCATGTATGCTTCGTTACAAGTGTACAAATTAAGACATATGACGTAACGCTTAATTTTAAAAAAAGTATTTTAACAACGCCACATACAAAGAAACCAATTAACAAAATAATATTGACAAAAAAGCTATACAATAAAACAATAAACAAAATCAGTCGTTCCCCTATAACCCGGAATTGTAATAAACTTTTTTGATAGCTTACTTGATTGTATATTTGAGAACTTATTTATGATATGCATGACGAAATATGAATATATGTATGTATGCGCGTGTCTGAATGTGCAGTGAATATTCATATGCCCATTTGTTCTAAAGTGACAACATACTCTGATGATGACTATTTCCAGTGAAACGGTGTGCGTGTCTGGAGGCCCCACGTTTTGGCGGTATTACTGGGATAGTCGGCTGTTACGTGGGCGAGACGGCAATGTTCACCTGTGAACCTGGGTACGTACTGGAGGGCAACGCCACCAGGTCATGTCAGATCACACAACAGTGGACGGGATCGCAGCCCTTCTGCGTCAGTGAGTAAATTTTCTTCACTTTCAAATAGGTTAGAACAGGGCAAAGTAACAAAGAAAAGTTAGCTATCACAAACAAAACGGAATTAAAGAGACTTGTACGCGTACTACACCAACCAAGAGGTTTATTCAGCCGACGTTTCGGTGACCGTCTGTCACCTTCCTCAGGGTATATGTAACGTTAATTCTGACTAGTTCACATTGAACAACACAGGTGTCGCTGCTGTAGATGCGTTCTCAAATGCAACGTATTTAGAGTCAGAACCAGTCTGGATTGCCCTGATAAGAAAGATGGGAGGCTGATGAAACAATTTACGGATGTTGTGTTTTTTCAATTTTCATTTTTCAATAATTTACATCTGTATTGAACAGTGCTTCAGACAACGAGTTTGCCTTCAGCTTTCACCAAATTCGCATTAGCAGACACAATGCTGAACGTCCGAAATTTATTAGCCTGCCCGGAAAACATGATGCCTATTTTCTGTGTGTAAGCTTTATGAAATTCAAAAGCTCTGCAACAGTGTTCAGTGAGTACACTGGACTTGCTATCGACTTATCTATTTCTTCTCACAATATTTCATCTTTACACAGAGGCAACATGTCCTCCACTGAACACTCCTACCAACGGCATGAAGTTTGGGGGAAATGAGTACCAGGATCAGGTCACTTTTATTTGCATCACTGGGTACGAGATTGTAGGCACCAGTACCTTGACCTGTCAGGCCAGTCAGACATGGAGTAGCACAGAACCAGTGTGTGTCCGTGAGTTTTATTTGATTTTGATTGTTGCCCAAGGATGGCTATCAAGCTAATTAAACTTTTAAGTTTAGAACCTTGCGTCTGATCGATAATATATCAGTTGCTGAGTCATCATCTTTATCATTAAACTCATATTGTTCCAATCTGAATGTTTATTTATCATTCATAACCATTACAATTCTACCCTAATTCACCAACTTCATCTGTCAATCCTTCGTAAGTATAATGCAAACACTAAAACTTACATGGTGTTTAAAGTACATGTATGCTTGTTGAAATTTGTATATCTCCCAATGCAAAAAGTACGAATCTTTGGCTGTCCTCCTGCATTATCCATCAGAATTGAAATGACCGATCACCTATATAGGCCGCAGATAACCTTACGCTTATTCGCACTTGGCGTCAGAAATTGGTAATTGATACAGCAATCAGAAAGTCTATACTGCCTGTAGTATTTACCTATGACTGAAGAGCATTGGTCTCTATTTCTGGTATTTTGCGGGAACAACTGTTTTTAACAGCGCGCGGAAATATCCCTCCTTGTGGTAAGGTTGGTAATTCTTTCTGTCATCATAGAGAGTTAAGTTCACGATTCGGTCGTCACAGATTTTTTTATTGGTGACTTCACGCGTCTGTATGGCCACGTTACTTACTTATATTTTCTTAATCATTTGATTTGATAGTAAGACTGCAGTAGGATAGTCCAAAATGTGGTATTTTGTTTGGAAAATGTTTTAGCTTTGTGCTAGCTGAGTTCAACTAGACGTGTCATAGCAGAGAGTTGCCATGTACCAGAAACTTACCCAGATTGATCCAAGGCCCTACCCACCACAAAAACCTCACTAAAAGTATTTCGAACTTAGACAACACACATTCAATGGTGATCTAATAAATCAAAACTAAATTTTAGGACCAAGAAACCCGTCGTGGGTAGCTTGACACATCCTTTTTCTGTCTTCTTTAATTTTTCTATGTCTAAAAGTCGAAAAGTTACAAGAAAGAAAAAAGTGAAGAAAACTCTTGTATCTCCTGACTAGTTTAAAATCTTATTGTTATACCTCAGTTAAAAACGGGTAAACAACAACAAAACTTATATTACAGCGCCACACAAAAGCTACACGAGGTTAGACAAAGACTTACATAAGAAGTACATTTCTTAAACAAACCTTAAAATGACTTGCCCAAATTATTTGACAGGTACGAGGTTTGTAAGAAACTACAGTACATGCTTCTGCTGGGTGAACGATATTTCTCGGTTTTACCCACTTGGAAAATTAGAATGTTGTAACCGGCAGCCCACCACAGATGCCTGTAGATATTTAATGTATCCTTTGTATTTGTCTTAATTTTGTATTTGACCCTTAGGTTCACAGTGCCCGGTACTACAAATCCCGGCCAACGGAGACATGACGGGAGGGAATGGATATGGAGATACCGTGTCATTCATGTGCGAGATAGGTTATCGGCTGGAAGGAAGTGGCACAAGAACGTGTATGGCGAGCAAGACTTGGAGTGGAATAGAGACCTCATGTGTCTGTAAGTTGTGTTATTGTTTAACGCACTTGTAGTACATAACGTGCAACAGAGTAAAACGAGATGTAACAAATCCTAACCCTCGACTCAAAAAGATTTTTTACGAAGCAACTCTGGTCTTTCACTTATTGACAAAGACTACAGTTTGTTCATGGTGGCTTTTACGGGCATAAAAGCGCTACACATTTGGTGGACTATTTCATTACCTCAGGTGAATACAGGTTATATTAAAATTCCATATTAGTTTGTATTTGTATTGCATAAAACGTTCATATGAACATGTTTAATTCATTTGCATTGTATTGTAGGACGTATGTTGTATTTTCGAAAATCATGCATGATTAAGGATCCAAGACTGCTTCTGTGCAATTTTATATATGTACTAGTAGTATCACACACTGTTGCAAGTTTGGCTTTACAACTGAGTCTTAAAAGAATAACCTATTAGGATGGTTTTAGCCAATTAAAGACGTACATAATGACAATCTAATGACGTCACATAATCTGAATAACCCCAAAATTGATTTTTTTGTACACCATCCCCTGAAAATGATGTATAAGTATAAGTTGTCGGCTATTCCAAGATCAGGGTGTACCAATTTCATACTGCACTGTTACTAGTATATCATTCTTACTAAATATTTATTGTATTCTGTTGACATGTTTTAAACATATCATCTAACTAGAGAGGCCGACATTTGCTTGGGAGCAAATACAGCATATTTCAGTCCATCTCCCTCCCACGCAAAAGTGGACTATTCCAAACTTACCCCAGTGTAAAACTGGCAAAGATTCTCAAATAAATGAATTATATAGTAGCCATGTAATTGAGAACAAAGATGCAAGAACAAGCACATTGAATCTCGAAAGCTTTACTAATCTTCTTACAGGTATGCAAATACTAACAATGATGAGATTTGATACATTTTGAAGGTCTTAGGCACATAAAATTGAATGTGTGGGTCATTATGCACCACTTAGGTGCAATGTGACCTCAGGTAACCCGCAATGGAACACCTGTTCCATGGCCAACGGCAGATAGAACGTGCCATTCTTTAGATAGAACATGGAACGGGTATAGCACTTCTGGCCCTTTTTTTGGTGTAAATAGCCATTAAAGTCCCCCAAATGAGTCATTTGGAAGTGGTGTATGCCAAATATGTGACTGTTGTTCTGTAGACACATGTTCAAGGTACCCTTATACCGAATTTCAGATCATTTGGTTGTAACACCAGGGCTCAGGATACCAAAAATCCATTTTTGGACGAAAAATCGACCCCAAAAACCTTCAATTAAAAGTTTTTACAAAGGCATATATACAAAAAATAGAAAAAACGCCTGGGGGTATTGGCCCACTCTACCTCCATGCCAAATTTCAAGTCATTTGGCTGAATGATGGCGGAGTTGAATCCCTTTGACTGTTTGGCAGGAGGAGGAGAAGGAGAAGGAGAAGAAACATCAGAGAACACAATATATTTCATCCATACCATGGTATGGACTGAAATATAAATACAAGTATTCTCAAGATAATCATGAGGCCGTTTGGTAGGTAGCTGTTCAAAGCATTATCCTAGGACCAACTTTTTGCCCAAAATTGCAATAACATTTACGTTAAATTGTTGTACTTAAAAATGAATAATTTTTTTAATAAACTATTAGGTAAGTTCTGACCAAAAACGTTAACAATACTTGATTTGATAAACGTTACAAAAATGCTTTTTTACACTTTATGACAAAATATCTCCTTGTACCTCGCCAAAATTGTGATAGGACTGGCCACTTTGCATATCATACATGGTATATCTATATGCAACACAAAATATTTGTCTTTATGCTGCTTGTACGTTGGGTTAAATACCAGATGGCTTTCAGTTTCCTGCTTTTTTTTTTCCGAGAAAACGTGAAGTGTCCATAGAGATGTACAAAATGACTCACTAATTGCGATATAAATGCTATGGGTACATACAAATATTCTGAAACATTTAAAGATGGTGGCAAAACGACAGTCATGAAATAACATGTTGTAGTGTCCGTTGAGATATATATATGTAGTGTCCGTAAAGATTGTATGCCATATAAGCAAACTATGTAAGTGTAATAACATATTTTATAACAATGTTGTAATTTCAAAAGACATTTTTAGTTCTCTAACGTCATTTCACCTTTCAAGTAAATCATTGGAGGATACAGCGATGTGTCCGTATAGTACCAAATTGAATGTAAAGTAATGCACTCAAGTTTAAAGTAGCGCAACTTTAAAACTGCTCATCGCTATCCAAAAATTTACAAAGTATAATGCATCCTATCAATTGTATATAGTACAAGTTTCTGGGCTAAAAGTGGAAAATTTTGAAATTGAAAAATTGGCCCAAGTGCAACACCCTGGTACACCCTGATCGTGGAATAAAAGGAAGAGCGAAATATCCCACTTCGTCCTGGGAATCCCCCCCCCCCCAAGCGCAGTCTAGTCGGATATATACTTTTTATAGACCAACTTGTATGTGTGACTATAGGTAGCTGTACGTGCGTAGAAGACCTTGCGGAAGCCCCTGTACTTTGTGTCGATAAATATTCACGTTCATGAAAATACCACACTTATCACTGAAGTGCTGTGTCTAGCGTTAACTTTTATTTAAAATTTACTTCATCATTCACCACAAAACAAGGCTTATGGAAGTCACTCAAAATGTTTTGGGTTACTGTACAGGCAGTGAGGACAGATTTTTGTTGACCTTAGACCTAAAAAGTTTAAACTGTCTAAAAACACTTTTTTTCTCCTTTGAAGTGAAAACCTGCCCGTCGGTTGACGCACCTGATCGTGGATCAGTCAGCGGAGGAAACAGTTACAGTGACGTGGTGACTTACTCGTGTGAGACCGGGTACGACATGCTAGGCACGCCAACAAGAACATGCCAGGACAGCCAACAATGGAGCGGCAACCAGCCTTACTGCTTAAGTCAGTTTTGTTCTTTGTGAATGACAAGTTAACCTGGTTGTTCTCCAAATTGAAGGGAAAAAAGGTATAGCTGCCCAACAAAATAGTGACAGCTCAGCATGATGGCTGTTAACTTTATAGATAGGGTGGGTTATATGAAAGACTCAAATTTTGCATGTTGGTGTCCAAGAGTGTGGGGTGTCAAATAGGAAAATTGCAATGTTTGCAATTGATGTTAATGTTTTGAATTATCATGTTTGGCGCAACTGATTTTGGAATGGTCCATTTTTGGACATGGATGATTTTGGAAAGTCTCATTTGCATATCCTTCCAAATGTTGCTTTACGAGTAAACTATATGTTTGAACTAGGTTGACAATTGATTAGACATCGAGTATTATTTGAACATGATATGAGACCTCGAGAATTACCTGTTGAACAAACTATATTCAATGAAGCATGAAAGTTCATCTGAGTTGGAAAAATACATAATGAGAATTAAACTATTCTCCAACAGGAAAGTGACTCACCGGAATTTTCGACCGAATCACTCGGTCTTCATCAGATTTTACAGTAATTTTCGACTGAGTGAATTCGGTCGAAAATTCCGACGAGTCAATTTCTTGAGTTGAGGAAAAGTTTCATTATCATTATGTATTTCATTATTAAACTAGAAACGTTTGTACAACTTTGTAGAAGTCCGATGCAACACACTGAACCCACCAACGTCCGGTGGTGTTGTGGGTGGTAGCGAGTACGGAGACACTGTGCAGTTCAACTGTTGGGAGGGCCACACCCTGACGGGCAGCAGTAACAGGACATGTCAGGCAGACGGCCTGTGGAGTGGACAACCGCCTTCGTGTGTAGGTCAGTATGGCCGCCATGGTATTCATTCCTTACGAATAGTTGTATGACTGGGGATGTGATGTGTACAATGCATCATGCATATAGATACAATTGCCGATAAGGCATGATATAAAGCAAAGCGTCATGTATATGAGAAACATTTGGAACGCCCCAAGGAAAGATTCTAATGTAATTTTTGGCATTCTTGTGGCAGAGCGATTTTTAATGCTATATCTGCTCCTTCGCAAGGTTTATTTTAGTCTAAATAACTGATAGTTGACCCATTAGCATGTTGTTGTGTCTGTGAATTTCTGTATGACTCGTCTACAAAATATGAGTTGTGCACATACATGACATAAAGCTTGTTTGGAGACGAAGTTGTAGAACATATTCTTATTTGTAGTTCATGGAAAGAGACTATGGACTAAGTAGGTAGGAAAGAGAGCCAAGGAGTTTGCAACGTCAAATGAAATATGAGCTGTTACTTCGTCATGTGGGTAAAATGTGATGTTTTTCAGAGAATGAATGCCCGGAGTTGGATTCTCCTCCGAATGGATACAAAACTGGAGGAAACAGCTATGGCGACATCGTCATCTTCTTCTGTAACGATGGTTACGAGATGGCTGGACCACAGCCAGTCGTCATAAGAACCTGTGAGGCCGACAAAACCTGGTCCGGAACACCGGCCACATGCACACGTACGTATGTACAATCTATGATATAGAACAATATTTAATCAATATGCATTGACATATTACTAAGTCGTCTTAAAAAATAACATGCCGGTGGAATCCAATGTCTCCAATTTATTCGAGGGCCTTGATCACTTGACCTTTTTATGTCCTTAAAACGTTTTGACAAATCACACATACTGGAGTACTTCGAGGCCATTTGGAAATTTAATAAACTATTTTCACAACATTCGCTATGGCCAAACCAGATTATTAGTCTCCACCAGACTCCTTTTGCAGGCTGAATAAATCGTAGAAATCGGTCTAAAAGGGTATTAATTGGCTAGAGAAGGTAGCCGGCCATCGAGGATCCAATCGCGGCCTCCACGTCTGATGGAGACTACAAGATTATTGCCGTTGCCATCTCTGCAGTTCTGTGCTACTTTCATTCCTCAGTTTTGGTGCCAACATATTTCAAAAGGTTATGCCATTTTGCCCGGCAGGGTTTACTTGATAGCGTGCATACTAGTATACAAAATTTAAAATGCTGAGAATCGATGTACGTACAGGATTGGGGCATTATCTTCCTAGCCTGGTTACCAAACCTATTATAGCTCCCGAGTCCTACATCCTCTCCGCAAATCTTGGGAGCTATAATAGGTTTGGTAACCAGACTATTATCTTCCTATACAGGACGTGCTTGTCCACCTTTGTCAGCCCCTGTGAATGGAAATATAACCGGGAACAACCTCTACGGCGAAGTGGTCACTATCACCTGTAACCCTGGTTACGAACTGAGAGGCAGCACGACAAGAGGCTGTCAGGCTAATCAACAGTGGAACGGAACAAGCGCGACATGTGAAAGTACGTAACTGATAATATCTAAATATCACAAAGCAGCAAAAATGTTTAATTGATTCAACTATGTCCAGAATCAGTGTGAATACAAGTTGTCAAGAGTTTGTTCTGGGCTTTTACACGCATTATGCTATGTTTAAGCCGATGTCAGTCCCAACAGACGATGTTAGGACTGTTAGACTATACTTTGAACAGTATAGTGTCCTAATGAAACAATTACATCTTTCTCACATGGATGTTTTGATGTCTCCGCATTTCTTTCTAAAGGCTAAGGGAAATAAAGCAACATATAAAGCAGGATGGTTGTTTCTTGGTTACACGACTTCATTCACTCTTAGATGCCATTCATCTAGTGATATAACTTTTTGTCACCCCAGAATTTTTTCCGAAAGCATTAGCGTTGTCTTAGCCTGGGTGCATCCGATTTGCAAAGGCTTCTGGGTTGCCGTTACAAATCGGATGGCTCCCAGGCTAGCGTTGTCAGCTGTAAAATTGAAGGTGTATATTTTGTACATTTGCCAGGAGTCCAGTGTCCTTCCCTGAGTGCCATATCAGACGGACAGATGAGTGGAAACAACCTTTTCGGCGACCGTATAACGTTCGTCTGTAACACTGGGTACGAGCTGAGTGGGAGTCCGTCACGGACCTGTACTGCTGATGGGAACTGGACAGGAACACAGACGGCCTGTGACAGTAAGTTTTACCTTTACTTACGGATTAGGAGTATTAAAGAACGAAGTGTTGCAATTTTCATCAGTCTCCTGTGTTTCGAAATGGATTGATTCTCTTCGAAGGGAATTGCCTAAGCCTTAGAAAGGCTTAGATATTGGCCGATTTGTTTCATTCCTGGACCATTTAACCTGACCTAGACCGTATCCCCCCCTCCTTTTACTCATTGTAACTTGTAACCCGTTTGTTGTTTGCTTTGATAGGAAAGAAGTGCCCTGACTTGTCCCATCCCCTGAACGGCAACGTAACTGGTGGTTCGTTCTATGGAGACACAGCTGTCTATACATGCAGACAGGGGTACGATGTGTCGGACGGCACGGCCAGAACTTGTCAGGCAGACCAGCGGTGGAGTGGCACGGAGCCCACATGCCAGAGTGAGTAGATATTCGCAATTTCCTACTTGTCCATGTGGTACACAAGATCCCTTGCATCAAGATTTCGGCTTCCTTTTAGATGATAGAAAACCTGAGGGCCAAAGACCATGCTTACTATAAAATCACCCAATTGTTGTGGGGTCGTGTGGCGTAGTGGCAGAGTGCGCGACTCGGAACTTAGATAGAGTCCCGGGTTCGAGTCCTGACATGCCACCGATCTTGTGCCCTTGGGAAAGGCACTTTACACGACATTCCTCACTTCGCTCAGGTGTAAATGAGTATTGTCCTGTCATGTATTTGTCCCCTGTGTTGGTGGGGGCATTGATATAAGTTGATAAAACTTGAGTGTGCCATCACCACGTCTGGTGATTACATGTTGGAGTTTTAAAAAAATCACCCAATAAATTCGGCTAACGTAAACTACCGGACCTCAGTCTACCTCTGACTACCACGGTGGTAACATGGGTAGATGCCTTGCTAAGACAGTGACCAAGACAGGTTTCTCTTAAAGACATTTTAAAATGTACAGACAACAGATAAGGAATGGAGGTACTATAAAAAGAAGTTAGTCTCACTTAATCAAGAATTTAAGGGGAAAACTGGCTTGTCAAGCCCTGTATGGTAGTGTCAGATCCCTGGCGAGACATTGGTTTGCAGTTACTGTGTACGGTTCGAACAGAGCTATACTTTACATGTGTAATGTTTTCGTAGACTACCAAATGGACACGACAATTAGAAGATATGTTCCTTGATGCACTTACTCATATTCAGCTGTAAGGAAGGCATTTTCATGTTACAAATATAGATGCATTTGATACGGCTATTTACAAACTTTGAACACAAGGTTGATTTCCAAGAGAACTGAAGCTGTTGATAGTAATTTCTTGATTATGTGACTTAGTTACAATTATCTGGATCATTCTCCATAGTTTGGTAATGTTACTTTGAAAACCAGTAAGAAAAAAATATTTGAATCTGATTGACCTGCCATTGTTTCTAATTATAAATAAATAAATAAGGACTAGACAGTCTGGGATGTTTATGAGTTTATGTAGTTTTTTGGGGTCAATTCACTACTGGAAGAGCTGGGGGAGTGCCTCCTTATTTGTGGACCATTTGCACACACGATTCGTTATTAAGTGTATAGGCCAGGGACCCTCTTAATTATCCTATCAATTGTATACCTTTGAATTTGGAAATGAAATTACCATTACAATCTTTTCAAAGCGAACGGTTTCGGGTTTGATGGCTAAATGTGCTAAGCAGGATCTAGGATAGATTTACAAGGATTGTGAGGTATGAAGCTGTTATAAGGGCTCCCTTAATACATACTAAAAAGACCCAAAGAAAAAAAAATCTATTCTGTTCAATAATTGACATTCCATTTTTGCATGGGATAGGATATGGATTGAAATATGCTCTAGTTCAAATGTGGCCTTTTCAGCTTTGTGTGTTTCATGTTTATTTTTTTTCCAAGAAATTAAGTGCGCAATACTCGACCCCCCGCCCAACGGTGGTATCAATGGCACCAACTACTACGGTGACACGGTGGTGCTTGACTGTGACGTCGGATATGAACTGGTCGGTAGTCAACAGCGTACTTGCCAGATCAGCCAGCAATGGTCAGGGGTACAGCCATATTGTGAACGTGAGCTATATTTTATTCGAATGGCAGCGTATAATAATCACCATATCCAGATTCCACGAAAGGAACAGTCTGGAATATCAGTAAAGGACTGTTTTTGAATGACACTAAGGGCTATATTTGAATTTGTCGGAACGTTGACAGAGGCATTTCTATATTATTTTGATTATTTTGTTTTTGAGTTCAATAGATATCGGCATAGATAGTGAGTTCAATAGGTAGTTCTGCTTAACATGGCTACGTTAACAAAATGATTTACTTTAATATCGCTTGGCAACAGTCTGTCATTGTTCCTTTTGGAAAAATACTTTATTATAATTTCTTACTACCCCATGTATTACATATTATCATCAATCATTTATAGAGTTTGCCATACCTGCACCGTAGTTGACATTTGATATAAAACGTGTTCCTCAGGAAAGCAATGTCCACAGCTAACAGTCCCCGCCAATGGAGGAGCTAATGGTGGGATCTACTATGGCGATACGGCATCGTATTCGTGCGACCCTGGGTACGAGCTCTTCGGCAGCTCAATAAGGACGTGCCAGGCGGACGGACAATGGGCAGGCATGCAGCCAACATGTACCAGTAAGAGGAAACACACTTTGTTGACACTTTTGCCATCTTAACAGATTTATGTCTATCTCACAGTGTCATTAATTTCGCCTGTCTGGTCATACAGTCTACTAATACATTTATAAGACTCTTCACTATTGTATTTGTCCAACGTATAAAAGTCTTAACTACACGATCTACCCTCATTTTCTCTTATCTATCTTTTTCTTTTTTATTTTTCATAATAAACATCCATAAATACATATATGAATAAAATCTCCCAGTCCCCCCGTCTCCAAGACATAATGAGGTATTCTACCTTTTAATAGAAAAATAACAGATTTCTAAAAGACTCAAAATCATTTTTTTGTTCGAATTCCTTAAAGTGGGAAGCACGCTATGAAACCACAATAAAGTTACTATGTTTGGGGCACTTCCATGGATAATGCTCTTAAATATTCTTATGCATTATTAATCTAATTAATCTTAAGGTCAGGTGCATTGATTTATGATAATGTATATTTTGTCTCAGAAAAGCAGTGCCTAATCCTGCAGGCTCCAGCAAATGGAAGCGTTAGTGGTGGACACTTTTACGGTGACCAAGTGCACTACTCTTGCGACCCTGGTTTCGACCTTGTGGGAGTACCAATCAGAATTTGTGAGGACAGCCAACTCTGGAGTGGTATACAACCAAGTTGCATCAGTGAGTACCGTCGTCTTGAGGTACTAAAGGAAGAGGTAGTAAATGCTAGCCAATCATGACACCCCTTAAAAAAATAGCGTTAGCTAAAAGATTGAATATATGTATCGCGTTTCTTTCTGGAACTGAGGACGAGGCGAGTTTCCGTACGGTAAACGGCCGTTTCTGTTTGAAACGGTCGTTGCCGTATCGCTGAAGGTCGATGGCATATCTGAGCGTATCAACTTCTTTGAGGGGCATAAACATTCACAACACAATTCACAACATAAGCAGCAACATTTCAATTCCAAATATACTACAAACGTCGTGGAAATTAAAAAGATATTGATGAAAAGAGAAGCTCAGATTTGTTAATTTCTAATCCTCTACACCACAAAACATCACGATGTGGACGTAGCGTTGTAACATATTTGACACAAAGTTTGCCGTCACGCACTATCGACCGTTTCAAACGGCAATGACCGATCACGAGATGGAAATGAGCGACGGTGACGGCACTAAAAAGCTGCACAGTGCACAAACCGATTCGTTTTATTTTCCAGAAAAGCGGTGTAGTGTACTGACACCTCCCGCGCATGGCTCTCTTACTGGTACTCTGGCCTTCGCCTTCGGAGACGTAGCGACGTTCACCTGTGATCCTGGGTACGAGATCCAGGGCAGCGTGGCCAGGGTGTGTGAAGCGACCGGCCAGTGGAGTGGAATCCCGGCACAGTGTCAAAGTACGCCCTTCTGTTATTCTCAAATATTGCTGTAAATTCTTATCAAACTTTTTTTTACGTGTTAATGTTCATTTTTCATTTACGGATTGACACGGCAGTTTGAACAGTTTCATTTTCCTTTTGTTGGCCTCACATGTCGCAATTTTGTTTGTCAAAATACACCATTTGTCGTGATTAAATGCGCATCGGTTGGCGACTTTGGCCCATGCATGCACCAAGCCATTAGTCATTAGTCATGGAACTGTGATAATTACATGTGGCATAATCTTTTTTCTAGATAGTTTTCTCAACTCCAATTCCATATATTTCATACGTCAAATCTTTTGGCAATGTTTTATTTCAATACTTTATTTCATCATTAATTTTGGAAAAGACCTCCACATGAACATAATATGGTCAACATGGTCTCGGACCACACTTTCTATTACGATTTCGTGAGCTAACAGTCACGCTCAGGCTTCAATACCGCCAAGAGAAGTATGCCCAAAAATCTTGTTATATCAGTGAACAGAGGTTTCCAGTCGGCTTCCGATAGAAACTCCCCTGTAGTTCCAGAACAAGCAGTTAGGGGTACCCACACCACCTACTGCTGACAGGAAATGCTATTAGCCACAAACAAATAGGACCATTTCGTGTCCAGGACAAAAGTCAAAACACAGTCGACATACAGACAAACGCGCCAGGTGATAAAATCTGTGGCCTTATAACGATACGATGGAAAGCTGTTGAATTTGAAACCTATCAAACCAACAATATAGGATACAGCTATTTCATGTTAACGTTGTTCTTGCATATTCTTACAGAGAAATGCTGCGATCGCCCTGTTATTCAGTACGGTGACTACACAGGAACGCACTGTTACAGCGACACAGTAACCTTTAAATGTGATGATGGTTACCGTCTGCTTGGACTTGGCAGTCTGACGTGCACAGAATCAGCACAGTGGAGTGGCTCTCTTCCAAGATGCGAGAGTGAGTCAGGTTTTAAATACATCACATGGTCCCTTTTTAGTTTACTGATATTTTACATCTAGCCAAACAGACATCGTAGTAACATTTGTTTCTATCAGTCATTGTGCTCGGCGCCCAGCCAATTAGCTTGATAACTTTGGGTAAACGTAGCCACAATTTATTGTAAATTTTATTTTTATTACAACCCATCTAGCCCACTTGACTCTGACATGCGTCGCGTCCTTGTGTATGACTTTTTTCTGTTCAGATATGAACCACCAGAACACCTTTGACATGTAAACATTCCTGACATCAAATTTCCCGAATGTTGTCGCATGACAAAAATGAGTCTCATCTGATAAAGACAGCTAAATGTATGCCGATTATCTTTCGTTGATGATGAATTCATGCGGTTTCTACTGACAACAATGACAACTCGTGGACTTCCATGAAATATTTCGGCATTTTGTAAATTTTACTATTTATTTTTGCCATTAATCACTCACTGTTACAAAATATGTCCCATATGGATTAAATGATATCAAAGCAAATTGAGACCAAAGGCTCAATATTCTCAAAATTACGATGTTATTTTTCATTTCCGGCATTGCTAGCTAAACATTATCGATACCCTGTATTTCTCAACCCCAAGTGGGAAGGTATGCATTCTGTATGTACTCCTCTTTCTTTCTCTCTTTCAGGAGTCTGCTGTGACAGTTCAATCAGTATCCCTGATGGTTCTGTTAGTTTCCAGCCCGACAACTGTTACAATAGTCTTGCTGCCTTCAGCTGTACACAGGGCTTCTATCTTGAAGGACCTGACTACATCGCCTGCAATATTAGCGGTTTATGGCATGAACAAGTCCCATCTTGTAAAGGTATGATCTCTATACACCCCCTCCCCCAAATGGGGTCCAGCTAAGAGTGAGAATATTAGCATCCTACTCACATAGCTTTTGCCCAAGAGATTCGGGGGATGTATTTGGTAAGAGAAATGCATCCCCAAATCTCAGATGGTGTACGGACGGTCCCTGTTGAGGATAAGCAAGAATGTTTTTTTAAAGCTGGCCCGGCCTAAAGAAAGAACTAGATGATGGCATCGCTAAATCGGAAGAGCTTTTTAAAAAAGCCTAGCCTTGCCTGGCCTGGCCATGGCATACCAAATTTTAGACAATAAAACCTTATCTTTACAGCTACATGGTAATACCAGATTATAGCTATTTTAGTTCCAGAGTCTTTCTTTATCCTCTCAGCTAAGGAGCTAAAATAGGTCTGGTAACCAGACAGAAATTTAACGGCTTGACGTGTGATTGTTATCTTTACATGTTTCAGTAACGTGTTGTGGAGTCCCCGGTACAATTCGCGATGGGGTGTTTAACGCCACAGCGCTATGTTACGGTGACGTGGCTACATACGCTTGTAATCCTGGCTTCCTCCTGAAGGGCAACGCCTCTGTTGTGTGTGGTGACTTCGGGTTCTGGGGGAAAGCACCATATTGTGAACGTACGGATTATTCGATATTTCACCATCTGTTTAAGTACCGATCCTAACGTTTTTCCCATTTTATATGTTTTCATGTGTGCTATGATGTGTGTGACTATTCCCTTACACCAGTCTATAAACTAGTTATCACAACACATTAGCAGTTTTCGATCACTATTACCTTGGTGAATGTAACGATGTCAGACATGGACAAGTTAAAATGCTCCCCAACCCCCTCGCAGCTATTGTAGAAGACTGACGTATTTCTAAAACGTATATGCTTATTTTCATTTTTAAACTACCGATAGATACTATTTACATCTGCTTGAGTGGAGTGAGATGTGAATAGTGGCATCATGTGGGATGCAAAGCCGTCATCAAGGTATTGAGTAGTTGTTAAAGCTTTAAGATTTCACAAGTATTTGTTACTATCCATCCAGTCCTTTCAAAATTATGCCGACTACACATATGGGCAAACGCAGACACATATACAGGCAGATTAATCAATAACAATAACGACATTTTTCATGGAGGTACCTACATCTACACAAAGCGTATTCAGTACATTGAAAACCGCTCGAGTAGCGTACATGTAGAAGAAGAACTTTTTTGCACGACAATTGCACATGGTACAATGTAAAGTACAAAAAATAACAATAAATGTGTTCAATAAGACCTAATGTAGAATAAAACCTAACATTTCCTAATTACTCAAACAACAAGGGCAAGAGTTTCAGTCGTAAACTTAATGTTCCTTGTACTTGTTGAAAAAAAATTCTGGGGAATTTCTGGTACAATGAACCTTGCTGTAGGCCAACACTAAGGTACTGTGTATAAGTCAAGTCCATTCTGTCACCAGGAAAAAAACTGGTAAGAACTTTTACTTCTCACTTTCAATGACTTCAGCTTCTACCACATCTCACTCCACCCTAGCAGATGCAAAGGTGAAACTGTTAACAGTTAAGAAATTAAAATAAAGTGGCTTCATCACCTTGCCCCAACGACTCCCACAGAGGTCGAGGGATAGTTGAAGTGAGGTGAAGATAAAGACGTCACCTATAGAGATGTTTTCCTAGACAACTTTCTACAGCTGTACTCGAAGACTCTTTTATAACAGCAAAAATTAATAATGTTTAATGTGCATGACACGGCCATTGGTAATATTTTCTATGTACTAGCTTATCATTAATTTTCCCAGCAAACAGTTTGTGTGACCGAACTACCCTAGCCGTGCCGTCAGCTGGCTCCAAGATCTGCTTTGAAAGTCCCCAGGGTACGACTCCTGTAGAATACTGTCAGATGCACTGTAACGCCCCCAAGGTATACAACAGGTAAGGGATATCTATAATCGAAGAATTTTAACAGAATTATACATATGTGGCATGCATTTGGTTCACGTATGCATGCTACTGCCCTAACGTTTTTACGTTTTTTTTACGATGAAAAGTATAACCATCGTTAAAAGTATGATCCAATTTCTTAAGATATGATGCCTACAACACAATGTTTGATTTGTCAGAAACGATGACATGTACGAGTGTAGCGTTGAAACAAACTGGCTGTGGATGATCAGAATCTACCACGGCGGCGGACAGCAAGTACTCTCCAATGTTGACGTCGGAGAATGTTCAGGTAATGACCTTGTTCTTTGAATATCGTTATATCTTCCACAATAGTATGGCTGATACGCTATGGCATTACTAATCATAGCCAATATGCAAGCAATGGGTCACAACTATAGGGCATATATTGTACCACAACCCGAGTCCCTTCACCATGTTGTTCAGGTCATTGCCAGATGCATGGGTTACTAAATTTACTGTCACTGTAGGACCCATAATCATATCCGTTGACATTCATTGAACTCTTATTACCTTCGCCAAGAAGGTTATGTTTTCAGTAGCGTTTGTCTCTGTGTGTGTGTGTGTGTGTGTGTTTGTTTGTGGTTTAGCAAGATAACTCGAGAAGCAGTGGATGGATTGGAATGAAACTTGGTAGGTTAGTAGGTCTTCATAAGACCTAGTAAAAGGTTAGATTTTGGGCCCCTGGCGGCTTTCCTAGGTACTGCAGCAGAACTTCCGGTTTTGATATCTCATGATCAGGACATGCTAGGGTCGCGAATTTTGGATGACAAATAGCTCTTGGGATAGGAAAGACGTGACATGAGTTTGGGTTCCCTAGCGGCTTGTTCTGGAACTGCAATAGCAATTGTAGATGAAAATTTTCGAAGGAGGATAACTCAAGAACCGGTTGACGTATTGTCGTGATGTCGTGACGTATTTTGGTATGTAGGTAGTTGAAGTGATGCTTGACATAATCAGATGACAATTGTGCGAATCAGGAGCTAATTTGCATAATTAACGAGGAACTTCTATAAATCTGCTTTGTTCCATAATGCAAATATGAAACACTTGTCACATCTACTTGAGAACGAGAAAATCTCTGAGGATATAGATCATATAAATGAGGACCTAATTTGCATAATTAATGGCAAATTTTTATAATTTCATATTTTTAACTTCTGGGAATTTCATACTTGCCACATTTGGAAGTTAAGTGAAGGTGAGCATCAATAAACATAATTTATTCAAATCATGACCTTATTTGCAATCTTTATGAAGAAGTGCTATAATAGGCGTTTTGTTAAGATAAGGCTGTCATTTGGTGGAGAATTTGATCAACTGATATAATCCATGTAAATGAGGCGCTTATTTACAAAATCAATGATTAAAATTGTATAATTTGTCAACCGCAAGGGTTAACATCATTTGGCGAAGGTATGAGATCGTGGAACTATTGTTGATCATGTAACTAGTGTAAAAAAAGTTGCACAAATAACGTGTCGAAATAAATGAAATGGAAAACGATGGATATAGGAGTTTTCTTTTACACAGCCAAAACTTCTCACCTTCAAAGTGCTAACGTTTTGGTGTCTTATCAGACCCCTTCCTCATCAGAGCTTCTGACTGGAGTTCTGCTTCTCGCCTCTATATGTAATCGATGTAGGTTGCGCTTTTGTGGCGATAACGCAATCCCAAACGTGGCTGAGTTTATACACACCCTTGTTTATCCTTAGTATGCGCCAGCGAATTCCATATAGGCCCATTATAGAGAAATAAATGAATACACAGCAAAATTCAACTTGATAAAGCAATTTTATTTCGATGTATCTTGTCCATTTGCCGTACTGATTTGTGGGGTCTATTTCTAATATTTACCAGCCAATAATGCAGATCGTTTCATCTGAAATGTGAAATGTCTGGGTGACTCCTGCGTGAATTTCACTATTCACTGCAATGTGTACGTGTATTGTACAAGTATGAATTACGGTCATAACAACTTAGTAGACCTTAGTAGCTGTGAGGTCTTAGAGTATTATGCCACTTTCTTCAAAGTTGATTCGAGAACTGGCTTTGTCTCGCTTCCCCGCAGCTCCTTTGGATCCATTTGCTGCAATTACTTTTGGAGGCCTGGTCATCACGGCTAATGCAGGGCACGACATGGCTGCTATCGAAACAGAGATGAAGGACCTCCTGCTAGCCACCGGACTCTGCACAAATCCATGTGAAGTAAGAAATCGATATTACGCTCTAGAAAGACAATTTCAGCAAAATATATTAGAAAAAGGCAGGTGGAGAATGTGACCAAATGATATAATCCATGATGGAAATGAAATGAGGATCTTTTTTTCAAAATCAATGACAAATATGTATAATTTCATCAGTTGAAATGGTTAACATCATTTGGCGAAGGTATAAGATCGTGGAACTCTTGTTTTATCATGTTTTTTTTAATTAGCCATCGGGCATGTCTTTTCAATAAACTTAAAATTAAGCAGGATCAGAAATGGATATCTCTGAGGCCCAGGTGTTTCTTTTGAATTCATAATATCCTCTCAATAGATAGGCGAAATAAGCGTGGAAGTGTCACCTACTGCAAGGGTGGGACCTCGGAGCACCATTGCCTACTACCAGGTTTCCGTCCAGCTTCTTGCCTATGCCGACCCGAACCTAGTGACCCCCACCAACACAATTCAGATGGAATGGGTGCGTCTGGCAGGTGAACTTAGGTCTGAGCGTTATTCTATTAACTTGTTTACTAGACAATTGCAATAGATAACTTGTCATGTATCCTGTGATATCCAGTGAACGTGCTTTCGTAAATTACATTGGCGGGATAGGGGAAGATCTATTCATTTTTATAGCTCCACAATTTGAAAGCATTCATTCCTGTATGAAACGAACATATATTAACATAGAATGAACTATGCCTGTTTTTCCATTCTGCTCTAGACAAGTTGCCATGAACCTTGAGACTATGGTGGTTTCACAAACCTTGGACTTCCCCATAGCTGGAAGCAATATGCATCTGTCCGTCGCGGACGGTGGTTTGCAGATTTCATCACCCAGCCTTGGATGCATGAATGGTGAAATCAAGGAAGGCGTCCAATGCGGTATTTTGTCTTTATTCTATGCATCCCATTCTATGCATATATTTTTTGGTAGAAATAGCAGCTGTACAGGTGTTGATCACGGTTACTACCGATGGAATAAAAAATATAAACCGATTTAACTACATTGCAATCTTTAACCTGACCTTTTAAGTCCATGTAATCCTTGTGGGGGTTGTGGATGAACACTGTGTGTTGCTATTTCAAACAAGGCCTTATCCCTATTCAGATCGGGGTAGGGGTAAAGTTGCCAGATGTATTTTAGGAAAAGCCTCCCCGGTTTGGTGGATCTATCGCATGTCGTTCAGGCGCTATCTGATATGAACGCTGGCGCGGGTCTCGGTCTGGTAGGTAGGATTAACTCAAGCCGTTGAAAATTATACGACATGAAAGCTTGTGTGGGCCTCAACCCCGGTCTTCTTTTTGTCCATCTGCATGATCTTCATGACTGGCTCAATTACCTTATTCTAACTCCTATGGTAGATCAAATTCACCTGGAAGGCGCATTATCACACTTAATTCAGTTAAAAAATACTGCTCGATATCGCTTTTGAAAGCAATCCCATTCTATCCCTCAGGTCGCAACCTTATCTAATGCAACATTAGTAGTGATATGTAAGTCGGAGGACGTGATAATACTACTAACATTATTCTCACTATACACTTTATTATAGTTCCATGTGCTCCTGGTACCTACCATGACGTGTTTGAGCAGATTTGCCGCCCATGCTTCCACGCCACGTATCAGGACGAATTCGGACAGACAGAATGCAAGTCTTGTCCGAATGGTACAACGACAGCGAAGGCTGGGGCGAAGAACATAACTGAATGCAAAGGTATGTCCCAGAGCTGGAGATGAAGAATTTTTTTTTTTTTCTGCTCACGTTTCTGCTATAATGGACCTGCACTAGTATATCCGTGCTTTACCTTTCAGTGTTTGATGATTGTGACTGTGGCATCCACCCTTGTGACCTAACCCCTGCTGGCTATATCTGCAGCTGCTTGCCTGGTTATGAGGTTAGCTCGGAGGAAGAGAGGTGTATTGGTAGGTTCCAAAGTTTTCTTCTCTCATTGGAATCATGGAAAGCATTGGAGCAGTAACTGTATTGTGAAAAGAGGACAACCATTCTTTTTCTGTTTTTGACTGCATAAACCTGTTTATAACACAACACGTCGCGCTGAATCATTTTCTAGAGGTGTCGAGAATGATGGCCCGTAGTTTAATTGTAGGTACGCCAGTAGAAGCTTACCCTAGTACCGTCTTTGTGTAATTGAAGAAACGTCTTCCAAGACTTCCCTAATGTAGGTATAGTGACTCAAGCAATGTCCAGGGAGAGGTGGGTGGGACAATTTTAGGGGGACGAGGGCAAATTTCTTCAGCTCCTGTAAAATGACAATGATTCTGGGGCGTTTTCGTATGTGTTGCTTTTGAATGAAGGCAACCTTTTCTGCGAATTGCACTTTAAATCTCATTATTGTCGATGATCCAGTTCTTGTGCTGAGACAAGCCTGTGGGGAATATATTGTTAGCAAAATGGGAACATAGTATACCAGGAATCCCAAACGTCGTCCATTGAATCATAGACAAGTAGGCTAAGTATGAACCACTTTTGATCAATAGCTTACGTCACGTAACAGTAGTAAAGTCTCGTGTAAATAAGGTCACGTGTCTGTTTCCGTAACTCTCGCGAGATTACGTTTTGAAGTGATTGGTCATTAATTATCCTGATGAAGATGATAGTAGTCGCTCAGAATTGGATCTCTGTATAATCTGTGTGTTGAAATTAAGTTCAACGTTTTACTAAGTATGAATCTGCTTAACCATGACGTTGGAAGATCGTTGGATGAGCAGATAGAAAAGGGCGTCCTCGTCACTAAAACAATGTTTACAATGTTAACTTTTTGTTAGTGTGATGTTGCCAGTGAGATCAATTTACCACATAAAATCATAAACAAGACATGAACTTGTGTATCTCTTCATTTCCTTCTTATGACATTGAAAGTAACGCAATTAAACGATACGTCAAGCAAATTATGAAGCGGTTACAGTGTTAATTTTTTTAATAATTACGCCGATTAGACATTGACGAGTGCCAGCAGCCAGACGTCTGTCCCGGTGCCAGGTGTGTCAACAGACCTGGAACCTACTCCTGTCAGTGTCTGGATGGGTACGAGGAGCCCAACTGTATTGGTGAGTTGCCACTTAATACACGACTACATCTTTGCACAAAAAGCCAGATTTTCTGAGGTTTCCAAGCTCGGACGCGAAATCCCTGTCGTGTCCTAACCGTGCAACCGTAACTTCGCAATATTACTGATCTTATTATGCATACGTACGCCATGATTGTTGACACTGACTATGCTAAAGAAAAAGGAAAATAAATATATTCAATACCTACAGCTGTTATTTGCTTGCAAAGTATAGTTCTATATATCAATTTACAGTTTTGTCAAAAAAAAACACCAGAATTTCACCAGTAATATTAACAGCGCTAAAACGATGTTCACTTCGTAGCGGCGGCTCGTGCCCAGAAATACACGTCCTTTACCAAGCAGTCACACAAGTGCCACATACATTACAACATAAAGCTTGACAAAACAGTAAAAAAAATCGGTGAGTGTTAGATTTGAAAAAAAACGACCCGAGAAAAATGAAGTCAACACATTTTTCCTTTGAACAAACTAGACATCAATGAGTGCCGCTACGTTGGGTTCTGTCCCGAGACTTCAGACTGTACCAACACGGAAGGCAGCTACTACTGCACGTGCCATCCTGGTTTTCAGGGGGACGACTGTCTCGGTGCGTATAAGATGTATTCAACTATCAATCATCAACAGGAATGTAACAAGCTATCATTTGTACGTATGGGGCAATTTTTGAAGCAATGAAGAAATTTTCCATTCGCGTATCGCATCTTCTTTAAGGGCGTTTGTAAATTATGATCTTGGAATGGGAATTTGAAGGTTTTGAACTAAAATGTATGCGAGCATCAGATATATATGCAGCAATTTGCTACACGAGGCTACTGGTACAACAACTTTTAATTTTGATACAATTTGTATTCTGTTTGAAATTCTCCTACAGAAACGCTGCCATTTCTTGACTTCAAGATACATAGATATCTCATCAACTTGGATTTAGCAAAACAATGCATCTTTATGCCATAATTCCATGCACTGCATGTGACACAGTCTAACCAACAAATAGTAAAACATACTATAAATGTATTTGACTATATCCAACTAATTTATACCAGTTCAATATTATCGTGGAAGTATGACAAATTTAACGCCGAACTACATATGTTCCGTTTTTTTGTGTTTCAAATGACATGATGTATAATGCGATTAATTTCCAACCTGAGCTCCGTTATATTAACAACTAGCTTCCTCTTAATAGACGTCAACGAATGTCAGAATGCTACTTTGAACACCTGCGGGCCGGACCAGCACTGTATCAACACAAAGGGGTCTTATAGATGCTTGGGTGAGTTAAACAGTGAACAAGTAAGCGCTAGCGCCAGTGCACAGTAAACAACCCATATTACCTCTTATGAAAATGACAGTTGGTCATCGAAACGTCTGCTCTTGTTCAACAAGTGGTTGTGAATAAACAACTTCGCTATTCGCTACTGTAGGGATCTATAAAGTTCAAGTCATCTTATTAGTCATAATTTTTTAATCAAAATAAACATCAAACGTGCGTCTCTAAAACAAGGCATACTAGTTCTAATAACGGTATTTATACACTTGCGACCTGATATAGACTGGTCCAAGTGACCAAATACCCCCAGACGCTTTTTTTTCAGTGATTTGGATACAGGCTTTTAAAATTGGTTTATTATGACTTCACCACTATAGTCATGTTTGTGCAGAAGAAAACCCTTATATACTACATTTTACCAACCTGATGAAACTATTTTCGGAATTACAGCGAGAAGAACAACTACATACTTCCTTATCAACGACCCGGTGAATTATCTAATAATGTTTCCTCTTTTCAAAAAAGACTGTCCTAGGTTCCAACAGAATTGTTACAGCCTGGGCCTCAACACCGCCACCTTTTCTGACGCTGAACAGACTTGCAGAGAATACGGTGGCATCCTAGCAACTGTAAAGAATAGGGATACCCAGCTCTTTATCATGCAGCTTGTAGGCGACAAAGACACCTGGATTGGACTGGACGACCGCCTGATTGAAGGACAGTTTATGTGGAGTGACGGCACTCCATTTGGGTCGGAATACAGCTACTGGGCACCAGGTGGGGTCTGGATTTTGGAAAACTTCTTTCCCCTAGCTACCTTCATACAAATGTTAAGTTTGGTAAATGATAGGAATTCCATACTTGTAACATCTGTAAGTCATTTGAACATTACAGTGCATAGATTATGTAAATGCTATCATTTGCGTAATTTCAAAATAGCAAGGGCTTTCACCCATACAATGTACATGAGTAGGGAAGAGCATCCACCCCAAAATCATTATGGTAATTACAACCTCACTTACATAATGTTTACAAATCTAAAGCTCTAGATAATTCATGGAGCTATGAGGTTCTTCCGATTTCAAATCTACTCAGGTCAAGTTTTCACTCATGTTCATTAACAACACGCAGGTTAACCATGTTTCCTTACTCGTGGTAGTAAGAGTACACGAGTGACCTGGTCCTATATGCGAAGGTTAAATTCATTCAGCCAATCATGAACAATGGGAGAGCTACAATGCATTGTGACATGTATTGCTGAATTTTTGTTCCTTCATGATTCTTTCAGGTGAGCCCAATGATGCATCGACAACCTCTTCCCAGGACTGTGTGCATCTGTGGCCGCTGGCGTCGTTCCGCTGGGACGACCAACCGTGTGACAGGATGGAGTACTTTGTCTGCCAGTTCAGTGTAATGGCCGATCCCATCGGTAGTTGAGGCATTCTAGGCCAAGGGAATAACAACATCCCCAGTAATAATCATGATCATCAGCATGGTCATCGGGCCTAGCAATAACTCGACGAAAGCCGTCCGTTAGTAAGACAGACGGTGACGGCATTGTGCCGGAAATGGTATACTTTGTATGTAATCCAGGCTTAACAGCAAAGTGTCATTTGGTTTTGATTTGATTCGATTATTTTTTAGCTTTCGGATAATTGTAGACAGTAATAGCAGAAAGACTTGCTCGTAATAATACTTACTCCACTGACAATCATTAGGATGCAATGTACGCCTTTTGCAAGCCCCTGCCATACACTGTCATTGTCGATAGTTTGCTGTGGAAATTTGTCATAAAAATGGGATTTTAGATTACCATTTTTAATCGTTTGACCCAATGACATATACGGATCAGTTCACCTAATAACTTGAAGGGTCTGTCTTATGAAGCAAAATGTGGAAAGGTTACAGCGCACGTCGTCTAAATCTGCTGGAGAAGAATCGCTTAATTCAAAGTGTAATTAGCAGTATGGCAGATACACAACTTTTTTTGCTATCCTGGCGATAGAATTTGAAATCAATTCATACTACAATTTACAAACACACTCTCAATGATATCAACCTTTTCACTTTACTAGTTGTCAAGAAAACAAGACAAATGGGTCAGACTTACATTGCAAGTGGTATTTTCCTGGCCATCAAAAATGTTCAACTCTTCTAGTCTCTTCCGGTTCAATTAATGTCAAAGCTTTGCAACGTGTGCATTAAATGAAATTGCATTCTAGAAATGATGTCTCCGAGTGTTTTGTTGGCGCTGAAATTAACATATAGGTAGAAAAATAGGTTAAAGATCGGTATATCGATGGATTGATACATAGACAGAGAAAGATAAGAAACTGTGGAATACTGCTATAAGTATGTTTTATTGTGCCCGTGTGCACATGTGGCAATCCTTTGGGTGGGTTTTCGTTTTAACTCCGTTAAAGCTGGACGTGATACTGCCACATTCATTGCGCATTAGTTGCGCATAAATACTGACCTTTCTTTTTCCCCACACGCAGCTGTGCGCACAAGAAGCACTAAATTTTTCGATTGTCTTTTTTTTCATGCGCAAACTGGAGGAATACAGTTAAAGCAAAGCACAAAAGTACATTAGTAATTAACTTACGAACAAATGATCAAAGATTTCCATTCAGATTAAGACTGATAGGGCTTTTTTAAATATAATATTAATGTTCAAGATGGCGGTGACCACCCTGGTGATTTTTGCAAAAGGCAGAGATGCGAGCAATCGGGATACCTTTAGTATGTCACGTCTGCGGCAGGAGGGCCCGGCACGTGTGTACAATGTGTTTGCGCGGGCTGTAGAATGGGTATAGGATCGCTGTCTGGTTGGATTTTGATCCCATTATGGCTTTTCTAATGGAAACATTGGGTACGGTCAGGGTCAATCACGTCATAATTTGTCGCGGGGTCGTGAGGCAGAGTGCGTGGCTCGAAACCTAGAGGTCCCGGGTTCAGGTCCTGACATGACGCCGATCTTGTACCCCCTGGGAAAGGCACTTTCCTAACTTCGCTCAGGTGAAAATTAGTATTGTCCTGCCATGTATTTGTCCCCTGTATGTGTTGGTGGTGGCATTAATATAAGTTGATAAAACTTGAGTGTGCCGTCACCACGTCTGGTGATTACATGTTAGAATATAATAAATAATCATATCATAACCGGGAAGCCTTTAAGTAAGACAATTGCGTGTCAAACCTAGGGAACAGTAGCTTGAACATCAAATATACAAGTTACCAATCCGATACACTTTAACCCTCAAACACCCGAACTTTTTTTGTGACTTTAATGCCCGAACGGGGTCCAAATGGACCCCATTTGGTTTCTTTCAAATTTATATTCCTTTGTGCATTCTTTCAGTGATCTTTGCATATATATTGTTTAAACACAGTAAGAGGTATATGTTGGCATGATTAAGTGTTTAAAAATTACAGCTCATTATCATAATTTATGCAAAAATGGGATGAGGCCTGCAGGCATGAACATGGGGTTGACCTTTGACCTCATATGATTGTCAAATTATCAGACCTCTAAAAACCCGATGAACTAATTCCTGGTGTTAAGGTTACTTGGCAAACTGCATAATATCAAAGCAAATATGTTTCCTTGCAGACATATTGAGGACATCCGAACAATTTTGTGTGTAGGAAAGTGCAAATTCATGGCTGGGGTCCGTTTGGACCTTAGACGGTCTTACATATGACTTCCGTTGTTATTTTTACAAATTTGTGCCGATCTCCAAAAAAATTTAGGAGAACTTGTAGAAGAGGTTTATCGACAAATTCACGGGAGGAATTTTTTTTTCAAATGAAAAAAAAAAAATCAAATCGCACTTAAAAATATACGCCTGGGGTCCAATATACGCCAAATGGACCCCATTCGGGTGTTTGAGGGTTAAAAGTAGCGGCTTGGTAATACGTACCTTGGTGACGAAAACAAGAAAATATGCATCTCTGAACCTGCATCACGATTAGAATTTTCATCATAATCATAGATATGAATGATATTAAAATAGCCAGCTTCAGACAATTAACTCCACCATTTACGTAGGACCAATGCTGGGTTGTTTGTCACACGTCATTACGGATCACCTACATGCAGAAGGAGGCTGACACACCCTACCAGAACAACAGAAACCTGTGCCCGAGTCTCTGTGAAAAAAGTGTCAACTGAACCTATTCTGACTAACTTGAAAGGTATGTGTCTGCAAGTGGATAAACAATTCTGGTAAAATGCCTTGTAGGCGTTTTTTGCCACTGGCCTACGCCAATCGCCAATAGGGTAGGCTGGCAATCAGATTTCGATTGTCCATGTATATGTAATGGCGGAAGATTTGTCGTTTTTTTGGACTGACGACAATCAATGATGGTAGATACTAGTAGCTGTGAGAGAAGTCAGGACATCAGAAAATGTTAAATCATTTCCATCTTAACATCTGCTTGGGAAAAGATAAGTTCTAACAGGGGTAACATGGGTGCTGCGCCATGATTGTTTAATTTGCTGACGTGGCACTATTGGTAATTTTTGGCTGGAACCAGAACTATAGATAAACCATCATGACTTTGCTAAGCCACAGTCCGTTTAAACTGTTTTAATTATTTGATGTTACGACCATTTTTTCCAACACAAGGCTTTACAAAATGATGACGGAAACACAGCTTATCAGTCTATATTTACCAGGAGATTTTATACAACAGTATCATTCAAAAGTTAACGTAAGAAACAGTCCTTTAATGGCTAATTTTTTATGATTTTTCAGAAAGAGGAACTTTTTAAACAAAAGAATACCATTTTTCTTAACTCTTCCGCTGATTTTCCTGTGCGAACAGTTCTATAAGGTGGAGTACATAATATCAATATTCAAACAGCAAATCTCAGACAATTAACAGGTACACACCATAACAACTGGCAACAGGGGCCCCGCCGGGTAGTTTACGGGCTTTTTGTGCATTTTCGGGCGCGGACTCTTTTGTAAGCTTTTCCCCAGTGTCACTGATAATGGTATTTCCCACCTTTAGGGGTGCCACCCCGATAAGATCTCTCCTCAGTCCTTTTTGTATGACCAGAATGTTTTGAATTTGTCAACTATGGCTTCTCCCAGTATGTCTGCCACATATTTCGTGTGTGCTTGTCTTATACTTTTCTGAATTCCCTTTTTAACTCTCTTATATTATATTTGTCTTCGTCTTGTCCTGTTTTCTTAGCTTTGTTATAAAGGCGCTGTTTCTTACGACAATGTCGCCTTTGATTTCTGTTAAACCTGGGGAGGTTGTATCTGCTTGAAGTCATTTTTGCTTGGGATGTGCCTGTTCATAGTAAGTTCAATCTTGCCTTTGAAGTCTGCCCACTTCTGTGATACTGACATGTCCTCTGTTCTTTTGTCAAAGTTATTGGCATAGTCCGTGAGATCTTTCTTAAGATAATTCTTTTTTTTTTTTTAATTCATGACCCCGCACCATTGCCGGTGTCAAAGTGATTTCGCCCTCCCGGGTTGAGGTCATTAGCGATTTCGCCCCTAACCCCCCGAAAAAACAACAGGTTATTTCCTTGAAAACTTTCGTTTAAGCATGTCAAGGTACACAAATTTGTTGAATAATTATAATCAAAGTATTTCGTTGTATTTGGGGAATTATATTCCTTGTAAAGACTCTCAAAACTATTTAACTAATGATCAAATCCTGCATTGTTGAGATGCCTATGCTGTTAAGCATAGCTGTCAAGAAGTAGTTCAATCAAGGAGGTTATTCTTGCTTCAACCGAACCTGTAACAATATCGTTAGAGTTGTTAATCAAATTTGAGTACCTGCCATACCTGTGGTACGGTGTAAAAGGCGGACTAAACTATGTAAGGGGCGGGAGGGGGGGGGTCGAGATCACTAGCGATCTCACCCGCCGAGAGAGATGAGTCATGTAATAGTTGGTAAACACATTTGGCACAATATAGGTATCATGTCTTGTTTACTAAGGTTTATGATTTTGATATTTACCTTCGCAAAGAAGATTACGTTTTCAGGACGTTCGTGTATGTGTGTGTGTCTGTAAACACGAGAAGGCTTCTATATAAATAGATTGTCTTGATATTTGGTACATGTAGGTAGGTCTGGATGAGACCTCAAAATGATTAGATCTTGGTCATCCTAGCTGCAGTGGCATTTGATTAATAATATTCAAAAGAAGATAACTAAGGAACCGGTTAACGGATCGTCTGGATTTTGGTATGTAGGTAGCTGAAGTGGTGCTTGACATGATGATGTGACAATTATGCAAATATTGAGGTAATTTTCATAATTTATGAGGAAATTCTATAAATCAGTTGCATTACATGATAGGACTATTCAAGCTTGTGACATGTGTAATTGAGAATGAGAGAAACACGGGGAGATTTTGGATATGCAAATGAAGACTTTCTGTGCATAATTAATTTTATAATTTCATAATTGTAACTACCTGGAATTTCATACTTGGGATATTCAAAAGTTAAGTGAAGGTGAACATCATTAATCATATGTTATTCAAATGAGGATCTCATTGAGAATGAACAAATAAGAAAATAGAAGAATGGCATTCTTTCCTAAAGATAAGACTATTTCGGTGACGAATATGATCAACTGGTATAATTCATAGAAATAAGGATCCTAATCAGGAGTTATAACCTATAATTTGTCAGTATTAATGATTACTATCATTTGGCGAAGGTACGAGGTCGTGGAACTCTAGTCTAAATTGTAGGAATCTTTTTTTTTTAAGCCCGCCTTGTATTTTCGCCCAATCGCATTAGATTTGGAGTCTGCGTAAGGTGCCATCCATAAAATAAAATTCTTTGTTGTACATGACGGTACATGTATTTATGCATATAATCACCTAATTTGCATAATGAATGCAAAATTGATGATTCCTTGTTGGAAAATGTTTGACATTTCATACTTGTAACATGTTTTATATAATTAAAAGTTAAACATCTCTATGTCCTTATTATGTTAATGTGGATGCTATTTGCATAATTGTTGATACCATATATTAATTGGAACAAAACCTTGCCAAATGAACTCTGCATTTGCCATTAAAAAAATTTAAAAAACAAGAAAAATTGATAAGGCTCTAAATATTTTCATGTAGGTACAAGGTCTATGAATTATTGTTCATGCTGATTTTCAAGCCACGCATTATTTTTAAAAAAGACATTCAAGATATTAAAGGCATCCAGTGCAGTTTTAAGGGCTTGGAAACCTGATTTTTCAAAGCCAATATTCTGGTAATTTATCTACATAGTGAGTGGAGACAACACTTTCCCAATGTATATTGACCCTCATGGGGCAAAAATTTCCGAAATTATAACTGAAAATGGTTACTGTAATGGCCCTGGGCTCATTTTTAGGGTACCTCCTATAAAATAAAGGACTCATCTTGGGGCTTGTTTCTGCACTATGAAATGCTGACTCAAATGTGCTGATGTGAAGCAGTACGTGTCAATATCATAAAGATTGCCTTATTCAGAATATTTACTAGCCTGGGTGCCATCCGATTTGTAACGGCAACCCCGATTTTTTCGGGGTTGCCGTCACAAATTGGATGGCACCCAGGCTAAATATTTTACAGTTTTGCTGCCCTGAAATTGTTTTGGATGCCTTTAAGTAGATTTTTTTAGGTGGTGGGACATCATGGGAAGGAAGCTGCGACACGTGCTGATTTTCCTGCTCATCATCCTGAAGCAACCCGACCCGTCAGGTGCTGGCTGCAGCTGTCCACCTGTACCAGTCTGCAGCTGTGGCTGTGTACCATTCACAAACTACTACTGCGACGACAGGGGCTTCACCAGTATCCCCCAGAACCTCCCAACATCCATCTTCGGCTTGGATTTTATATCTAATAATTTAACAACCGTAAATCAGTCCCTTATGCAGAGGTATGGGGAATTGAGAAGGTTAGACCTTTCAAAAAACCTGATAAAAATGATTCAGCCAGCTTCATTCAAAAATCTAACCCGACTACAGCAGTTGTACCTTCAAATAAACCAGATAACAATGATTCAGACTGGTACATTTGAAAATCTACCCTGGCTAGAAGAGTTAGACCTGTCCAAGAACCAAATAATAATGGTTACGATGGGTACATTTCAAAATTTACCCCTACTAGAACAGTTGCACCTGTCCAACAACCAGATAACAAAGATTCAGTCTGGTGCATTTCAAAATCTGACCCGACTACCAAAGTTGATCCTGTCCAACAACCAGATAGCAATAATTCAGCCTGGTTCATTTCAAAATCTACTAGAACATTTACACCTGTCCAGCAACGAGATAACTATGATTCTTCCTGACACATTTCAAACTCTACCCCGGCTAAAACACTTGTATCTTTCCAACAACCGGATAAGGATGATTCAGTCTGATACATTCCAAAATGTAACCTCACTTCAGACGTTGTCCCTAGCCTTTAACCGGATAACGTACATTCATTCTCAAGCATTTAAAAATCTGCCCCATATCCAAAAGTTGTACCTACAAAAAAACAAGCTGTCTGCCATTCTCCCTTCAGCTTTTCGTATGTTGCTATCTATTCGTACCGTAATAAACGTTGACGGGAATCCCTGGCAGTGTGACTGTATGATGGCTCCTTTCAGGCTGAATACCACAAATTTTCAGTCACTTACAGACAAGATTATATGTTCCCAACCCGCCAACGTTCAGGGACGAAAGCTCACAGATGTCGATCCAGAAGACTTAATATGTTACAATAGCACCCCACACTATTACTGGTCATTTACACGAAATGCTGGCTCAACAGCACATCCTGTAGAAAACACGAGCAAAACAACACCAACACTAACTTCACCATTTTTTCATATCACTTCTGGCAAACCGAAAGATATCCCTCGCTTCCCAATACCTCTTATCATTGGCTCTGTCTTTGGTTCAGTAGTTGGCATTGTCCTGATTGGCACCATCTTTCTCACAATTTGGCACAAGAGGAGGGCCAAGCATCCTCCAATAGGATTGAATATTTTTGGTAGAAACAACACCAGTGATCTGACAGGGCAGGATCAGTCTCAAGCACAATCTCAAGAAACCAGTGATCTATCACATAACGAAATACTAGCTGCATTGAAGTCAAACCCTGTATACGGAGATGTAAAAACACCAACATCTACAAAAATAGCCAGTGGTCATAATCAGGCAGGGCAGGGCCAGTCAAATGCCATTACTAAATCCAAGACGAACACTACATCTACTGTAATAACCAGTGATGATGATCATCAATACGAAGATATTGACAACCATCATGCTAAAACAGGACTGGCTCAGTCAAAGGCCATTAATAAATCTAAGACAAACACCATAAGGTCTCGGACCGGAGTTTTTTTCACGATTTTGGATCCGGCGGACACCCTCAGACCGAAGGGCTATAACTCCGCCAAAAAAAGTACGCCGGGAAATCTCATTACATCAGTCAACGGAGGTTTCCAGCCGGCTTCCGATACAATTTTGGTTATTGTCCGTCGACTCTATAATTTGGGTAGAAACTGTAGTTAAACGTAAATTTTGGATACGAAAAATGTAGTTTTTTTGCAGTTTTTTCAACGGACCTGCTTGAAAAAAACGAATTTTCCCTGGCTAACGGCTTATATGCTGACATAGCTTACTACTTTCTGTTTCTGAAAAACAGAAAAAAAATATAGGTTGTTGCGATAAGTTTTTCGCAAAATCCGGTGACGCGAACCCCTAGAAATTCCACATAGAACGCAGCTATTTGGGTCATCAGGCGACAAACCGCATCACCCTTGCTCGTGGACTAATACCAAAAACGCTTCGCTGGCCGTCCAACTTCACCGCGCCGAAAAACACTACAATCCCAAGGCTTTTTGATCAATTCAAAACCTAGTTGAAAATCTACAACGATCGCCGAGCTATGGGGAGCCAAACCTAGCGTGACAACCTCGCAGATCCGGCAATTTACTGCTCACTATTTGGAACCCTGGTCAGAATTAAACTCCGACCCGGAACCATAACTAGTGTAATAACTAGTGATGATGATCATCAGTATGAAGATATTGACAACCATCATGTTAGGACAGGGAAGAGTCAGTCTCAAAACATCACTGAATCCAACACGAATTCCACAGCTACTGTAATGGCCGGTGGTCACTATGAAACATGTCAGGGTCAGTCTCAGGCCATTGACGAGTCCTTGCTTGTTAGCAATATATCTTACGGCATATTGCCGACTGCCTTGCAGCATAATTCTCTGTACCTCATTGAAGAAAACAACGATTAATTCTTTAAACCATCGTAAGTTTTTTTGAGACGTATCTTACTGTATGGGCTAGAAACTGACCCCATAATGTTTTGCACGAATTCACTAGTTTCCCATCCCCAGAATGCAATGCGAAAATAGGGGTCTAAACCTCATTTGCATAGGACAGTATAATAGTATGTTTATCTAAAGTGTACCGGTACTGTTAACTGATACCTGTTCCGAATTGTTTATGTTCTTGTTGTGAAGACTAGCCCTTAATAATAGCCTCCGTCTAGTTGGGTAATGTAATGTACCCATTAGTACCTAAATAGTTGCAGTTGAAAACTTGTTGTTATTGATATTAATTTATTGTTACGATTTTTTTTCAAAACAATAGACCAAAATAAAACACAGCTTACCACAGATGGTTCAGAGCTCGAAATTAAAGGTGGTCCGATGGCTAGTGACCACTAAAATTTGTCTGGGACAACTAAAAAGACACGTTGGTATATTTTTGGGACAATAAAAGATCAACATCAGAATATCAGCCCTTCTTTTGTTAAGCAGGCACACGTCCTGGCTCTTGGGATAGCCGAAAAAGTCCCCCCGAATTTCCTGTCTACACTGCAATTATAGTGCACCTGGGAGTGAACATAAGCAAAAAAAAATTGACTTCAAATACTTCCTAAAAAAGGGAGTTTGGGACAGTGCATCCTCACTTCGGGACAATTGAAATTTTTTTTTGAGACAGTGCGGGGACAATAGGAATAAAAAGTAATTTCTATGAATGACATAGCGGTCTTCGTCAAGCTGACGGAGGAAGGACACATAGTATTGGAATTATATATAATATTGTATATAGTATTGCATATTAGGCAGAGACAGATAAAAATTGATAAACTTATAAACAAACAATTTAGACAGTAATCACAATGATATTTATCACACAAAGTATGGGATAGGGCTGTTCTTATATTTGTTGGATCTTACCATCGGTATACAAAGCTGTTCATTGCTTTTTAGATTTATATTGTGTACATCTTTCTGGGGGAAAACAGTTTCTAAATGTCAGTTAATTGAAAAGAGATTTGACGAATTTGGCAAACATGTGTAGTGTACCAGGAGAACGCCAGTTGACCATCGCTTGATATACTTTGTAATTCCGTATCTGAACTTCATGTGTATGTCAAAGATGTTGTTTGGGGACTTACATTTTTTTTAAATAACAAATTAAAGTATATATCTAGTCGTTATATAAGAATTGTACACAAGTTTAGATGTTACGTCGCATAATACTTTAATGATGGATATTGTCCTGAAAATGATCATTTCTAAGAACAGTATTAAGTTGTTTGAAAATTGAGTAGCACAGTTATTATTTTCAGAATAATTTTCATGCACTAATTGAAATTCAATTCTATTTATTCAATTTGACAAAATCCTACAACGCACCCCTGAATTGTGCTTCGATTTTAAACGGTTAAATAAAGATGGAGACAAGTGAACAAAACACACAATATACATTATGCAATCAACATCCAAACTAAAACAGGGCAGCCGTGGGTTGTCATTATCACCAATTAATTATCACCCACTAATACAGAAACTATCGAATATACAAATTACCAATACACTGCATGTTGAAATAGCTCGTTTTTTTTAAACTAGTATTTTTCGCTGTATGTTCTATAATGTAACAATTGGCTTACAAAGATCAGCTGGTGGCATTTTAAAGTGACTGTTTTAGTTCACAAATATATATGGATTTGTACTTTATTCATAAATCTATTAAATATTTACCACTTATTACCATAGCGATGCCTGTTTAAATCATTTAACACCATCAATAATCAATTGTTTTAAAATTCCCCTTTTATCTAGATGATAAAAATAGTAATTTTATATTTATGATTGTATATATTTAATAACATATTTTACCTACATTATAAGATTGTCACGGTTTTGATATCATATCATTCTTCATTTTTTAAACGATATATAGGTTTTTCATTGACGTGAGAATAATTATTTTTCTTAATCCTGACTACTCGGTGCACACTGTAATCCAACATGGCGCATATGACGTCATGCACTGTAATCCAACATGGCGCACATGACGTCATGCACTGTAATCCAACATGGCGCATATGACGTCATGCACGTGAAAAGCTACATACCGGTATATTAGGCCTTGTTTATATAAAGTCACCCAAGGCGCTTTACATGTGGTTTACCCCGAAGCTGGTTTCAAGCGGCTCCATCTGAACGCTCCAAATCACATTAAAAGCACCTCGATCCCAAGCCACTTCTAGAGGTGGTTTCGAATCGGTTTTCCGCATCGCGATTTGAGTCTGAACGCAATGCGATTTCAATGTGACTTCGCCTGGTCATGGATTACGGGGTGATATTTCTTTATTTATATGCAATACCAAACTTTACGTGGCAGCAACTTAACCCTACCTAGACCGGGGGGGGGGTGCTAAAAGTGCCCGCGGCAACTTTGATGTCACCTAGCGTCTGAACGGCTAGCCGTAGAACGACCAAACTTGGTGACTTTTCCTAGAATATTGTTGGCAACAATTCTCCATCATTGGAATAAGATAATATTTTTTTGTGTTGCCATGGCAACGGGTTTCTGACAGGCATTTTTTGCTAAATTTAGTACTTTTTGTTTCAACAATAGAATTTTATGGGTTTTATGTCAAGTTACTCATGGTTTCTAATATTAATAACATCCCATATAATTTTATGTAAATTTTATCATTAAATATGAATAATTTATGCTAATTTGATGACGTCATTGGCCAAAATCCAAGATGGCGGACCATATCATTAGAACAGGTATATACAGGTTATTTTCATTAAAATTTCATCAATACTTCCATTTCTTTTTCCAAAAAAGGTTAAAATGAAGGTCTTTAGTATGTTTACAATGTATTTTAGGCTTTATCATGAAAAAAAACTATTTTTGAAAACTCAAGATTGATGATCCAAGATGGCGGATATCTTAAATATGCATGACGTCATTTTATGACGTCATCGGTGTTGCTTTGGGCAACATAAGACTTAGTACACCATAATATTCTGTCACAAAAACTTTCGGTACAGTTATGTTTAATACCATTTAGTTTTCAGGGAAAAACCTATTTAGACAGTTTTGGCCAATAAAATCACATTAATGACGTCATAATGACGTCATATTACGTCATAACGACATAAAAATTGTAGATATGATAAATTTTTACTAGTACACCATTCCCTGAAAATTTGGTGGTCATACGCCATACC
>NW_017803002.1:399791-412228 GCF_001625305.1 Branchiostoma belcheri
CCCCCCCGGTCCCCCCATGTCAAAAAAAGCCATATGCAAATGTAATACCCATTTTTAAAAAGGGCGATCCTAGTGATAAAAGAAATTACCGCCCTGTGTCCTTACTAACCACCCTGTCGAAGGTCCTAGAAAAAATAGTTTATAAACACCTGTATAATTACCTAATACAACACAACCTTTTGTATCGGCTTCAATCCGGTTTCATTAGAGGCGATTCTACAGTTTGTCAACTAGCGTACTTTTGTCACATTATCTTGAAAGCCCTAGACACCGGAAAAGAAGTTCGTGCAGTGTTTCTCGATTTTTCTCGGGCCTTCGATAGGGTGTGACATAAAGGCTTATTATTCAAGCTACAAAGACTTGGTATTGAAGGACCTCTCTTAAACTGGATCTATTCTTATCTTCGTGACAGATCTCAAAGAGTAACAATTGATGGTATATCTTCTCCTTGGTGTAATGTTACTGCAGGTGTTCCACAGGGGTCAGTTCTGGGCCCCTTATTCTTTTTGGTGTATATCAATGACATTGTGGATAATCTTATTATCAGACAGGAGACACATCCATCGTCTGTTGCTGTTCTACAAGATTATCCACGGTACTTCTCGTAGTTATTTGTATGACCTAATCCCCTCCAATATTGTATCGACATGTTCGTACAACCTTCGAAACAAATTGAATCTAAGACCATTGACCACTTCATCAAACCGCTTTGCTAAGTCTTTTGTTCCTTACGCTTTAAGTTATTGGAACAAGTTAGACGTGGCAACAAGGAGTCTTAGTTATTCTTTGTTTCGAATGCACTTACTTAAATCTGTATGCCCCACCAAAGTCAAACATTTTAGTTATGGTCCCCGATATGTCTCTGCCCTTTTAGCACGCTTTCGCATTGGCACCTGCAGCTTGAACGCCAGCCTTTTCAGTCGTACGTTAGTTCACAGCCCGGCTTGCAGCTGCGGGTGCCAATGCGAAACCATATCTCATTTCTTACTTCATTGCCCTTCATACAGTTTTCAACGACAGTGTCTCTTCGGCCAACTTGAATCATTGGTAGGACACCTCCTTGACACAAACTCACTCTCCGACAATGCTCTCGAACAACTTCTACTTTACGGATCCCCTTTATTCACGTTCAAAATTAATTGTCAAATAATGGTTCTAACTCAAGATTTCACTATTTCAAGTAGACGCTTTGCTTCAACCTAATTTATCATTATCAATATTTCTTTGGTGTGTCCTACCAATCACAACATTAGCAAGGGTGGGAGGGGGGAAGGACCTGCGCTTTTAGTCTTCTGAGTTTCATTCTTTATCTAAACCCCATCTGTCTTATTATTGTTTTGCGTATATTATATCTGTTCGTTAGGGTATGCATTGTTTTATCTTTGTATTAAGTTTATTGTTTGATGGCGGCGTTAATATAAGTTAACCAAACTTGAGTACGCCGTCATCGTGTCTGTATTTCTTTATATATGTTTTAATAAAAAAAAAAAAAGCCCGGTCTAGGTAGGGTTAAAGAGCAGTAATGGTCAAACAATGTGTCCGTTCTAGGACGAGCTTCACTGCTTCTAGCGGGACTACTTTGGCATTCGGCCGAGATACGCTGGGAGGGGGGCATCAGCAAGCAGGTCGTTGATCTCTGACATTGATAACACGCCACCGTGCGTGTTTTCATCAAACATCAATGAATGCAGTTTCGAACAATCGTGATCGGACTCGGTTTGCAAGGAATGTATGGCACGTGGACCAGATGTGCGAGTTACCCGAATCGCTGTTTGGGTGACTTCACATAAACACGGCCAAAGGTACCTGTATGTACCGGTATGTATATTAGGTTCAAAACACGGTTGAGGCAGGTGTGCCCAGAGTGTTGGCCGCTGATTGGATGAAATGAGAAATGATTGACAGTTGTTTCCTGACGTCACGCAGCTTGCTGGCCTTGCTCGGAGCGGTCCAGTCACTCCCCATCCTCTCCACAGCGTCACCAAGGGCGGGAAAGGTATCGGTGGAGTAGAGGCCGTTGGACAAGACGGTATGCCTTAAAAGGGAGAAAATATTTTGTATTAGCCGAATACTTTTTTTTTCATATTAAAACAGCAATTGACATAAATACATACAAGATGACGCCGCACTCAAGTTCCATGGAACTTATATTAATGGCGCCATATACACAAAATGATTAAACAAAGATATACAGATCACATGGGAAAATACACTGATTACATATATTAGACAAATAAATAGTAAATGGAATTCAACGAGCGCAAGTCCCAACCGCCATTCCTTAGAATTACTGATAGGACACAAGAGTTAGTAGAATAATTGAAGTCGAAAAGATTAATCAGATACAAAATGTCCACTTCTGGTAGTAAAATTTCGAATGGTTAAGGCCTAGGAAATGTTGTGTTTCCTGTTTTCCGACCGACCCTAGAAAAACCTGCTGACCCTAAACTTTTTCGGGGGTGAACCCCTGAGCAGATCAAACTTTTCTAGGTACATGATGTGACAACATTGTACAATTAGTTTTTTAACATTGGGATTGAAAATAGTCCTCATGTGTCCTCGTGAAACTTTTACTTTGTTAAACTGTATTGTATAAGTTTGAACTCTATATAGATATCACTGAAGTCTAAAAAAAAAGATAATCCCTACCGACCGACTACCAACCTTAATTTTTTTCAGAAAGGATTCACATTTTTTTCTAGGCCTAAGTTTATTTTTAGCTCCTACCTCAGTCTACTTGAATGAATGAATGAATGAATGAATGAATGAATGAATGAGAGTTAATAAACGAATGAATTGTATAATGATAATAATTAGTACATAGGAGCTATAAGCTAAGATTCGTACTATTTACAATAAAACAAAATCATAATACACATCATGCAGTTTCCCTGCTTTATGTGGGAGGAGTTTAGGGTTGAGGTAGCAAATTTGAAACATACTTTCTTGACATGTCGACGAGTAGTTCGTAGAACAGTTGCCTACTTATATTGTTAGCTGTTTCGCTATTTATGGGCGGTACCAAAAAAACATAAAGAGATGCCTCGCGTACTTTTTTTCAAACACTTCAATATGGAATGATGACGAAAATGTGCTACGAATTCAAATGTCAATTACATTAAAGATTTCTTTACACAGTATGTTTTTTTTGTTTGCCACCATAAAATTGCTTTGAATGCCTTTTTAAAGGCATTTACAATAATTGTTTTATCATAGGATAGGATAGGATAGGATAGGATAGGATAGGATAGGGTAGGATAGGATAGGATAGGAGCTTACCTGTAGAATGGCCTAGACGGGATGCCCAGTGGGTCAATGAAGGCTCTCTCCATCTGCATTAGCTGGTCGTTGTACATGCGGGCTACCATTGGACTGTGCAACAAAAATCATTGAGGTAAATAACTGCGTATGAAATGTTACCAATTGAATAGCAAAATTCTTTGAATATCAATGTTATTTATTCCCACAATAGATGACATTTCAATGACTGTCATTTTCACCAGGGCAATTATGACTCATTACGGTATTAATTTTGGAGTGTGTCTGTTCTTGTTTGTCTGTGCTTGTGTGCATGAGTGTGTTTGTGTTTATGTGTGGCTGTTTGTGTGTGTGTGTTTGTGTTTATGTGTGGCTGTTTGTGTGTGTGTCTGTGTGGCTGTTTGTGTGTGTGTGTGTGTGTGTGTCTGTGCTTGTGTGTGTGTGTGTACTTGTTTGTCTGTGTTTGTGTGTGTGTGTGTGTTTGTGTATGTGCTTGTATGTATGTGTGTCTGTGTATTTGTGTGTGTATATGTGTATGTGTGTGTGTATTTGCGTGTGTATGTGTGTGTGTGTGTGTATTTGTGTGTGTGTGTGTGTGAGTGTGTGTGTGTGTATTTGTGTGCGTGTATTTGTGTGTGTTTGTGTGTGTGTGTGTGTGAGTGTGTGTGTGTGTATTTGTGTGCGTGTATTTGTGTGTGTGTGTGTGTGTGTGTTTGTGTGTGTGTGTTTGTGTGTGTTTGTGTGTGTGTGTGTGTGTGTGTGTGTGTATGTTTGTGTGTGTGTGTGTGTGTGTGCGTTTGTGTGTCTCTGTGTTTGTTAGTCTGTGTGTGTGTATGTATTTGTGTGTGTGTATTTGTGTGTGTGTGTGTATGTTTGTTTGTGTGTGTGTGTGTGTGTGTGTGTGTGAACTACATCACACAATCCCCTCCACAGTTCTGATTTTAGTTCACCTTGTATCGTTTCCAAGTGAAGACAGTTTGTTTTCAAACATCGCTGCTGCCTGGGTGAAATTTGTCACTGCCGACTCCAGGGCGTCTGAAATCAGAGCAAAGCATTTATTCAATCATTTAGAAAAAATCTTAGAATAACTACTTAAGAATATCAATATGTAAAGACGTATATTAGGTAGATATGCAAAACCTCATTGTATAGTTTACTAACTATATCGTATCATCATCATCGGTCGACCGTATTGGTCGGGGTTATACCGCCCCATACGAGGTGGCATACCCTTTCGTTAGCTTAATACAAGAAGGGGTTCGCCACGCCTCCGTCCGGGTGATGATGTAATCACCATGTGTGGTGATGTAATCACCATGTGGCTGATACGGAACAGAGGTTCGCCAGGTCTCCATTCGGGTGATTTAAAGTGAATCACCAACTCCATACAGTAGTGTTTGTACCATCGCACACCGGGGCATGCCCCTACTCTTTTTCGAAAGGTGTGGTGGGATCTTTAACGTGCGTGGGGTGTGGCTCTCCCCAAACACGGGACCTCCATTTAACGTCCTATCCGAGGGACGTCCCTAGCCGAAGCTAGGTACTCATTTCCACCTGAGTGAAGTGAGGAAAGTCGTGTAAAGTGCCTTTCCCAAGGGCACAAGATCGGTGACAAGGTGGGGTTCGAACACACGACCTCTGGGGTGTGAGCCGAACGCGCTACCGATTGCGCCACACGACCCCACATATCTATATCGTATAACGTAGCTTAACACCTATATGTCGAACTGTTGTAACAGATCTTAGTCAGTAATTTAGTCTACACTATGTATAGTACTCATAGAACCTGCATAGTACGGATACAACTCCTCATTGAACTCTTTAGGAATATAGTATAGCGTAGGTAGCTTAGAACGTACGTGTAGAGGTGTAATAGCTCTTAGTTCTAGTCAACATTTTGCCAGATATCATACTCGTTGAACTTATATGAAGAGACATTGTCAAGAAGATTCTGTCGAAAATTGAATTGCCAGTCGAATTTTTGTTGGAGACTAGTTTAAACAAGCTGGCAATGAAAACATACATTGCCATGGCGACGGTGGTTGCTGTTAGGGTTACTGTTTGCATGGCACTGCCACCATACCCTGAATGTATAATGAACGAGCCCCGGGGTAACAGAAAGTACATGCAAGGCATCTGGCAGACAGTTTCTCCAAACGGTTTCCAGGAATGTGGGCATGTTAACAAACAGAGCTGGGAGACATTCCTGTGGACATTTCATGTCTGTGGACAAAATGCTTGTACCATTCCTAGAATTCTTGCGAACTGCATACAATACTGTACCATTAGGCTCCTCCCTGAGACGTCGCCAAAAAAAACATCAAAACACTTGCCTAGAGAAATCTGAGCCGCTTGGAATCCCTCGCCATAGTTGTCCTTCAACTCGTCAAACATTTCACTAACGGTGGCGGCGTACTCGGACACATCGATCGGTAAAATCTCAGCCTCGGTCAGAGTGAAGGCTATCCCCGCCCAGAGCTGAGACATGAGCCGGTGAAACTTGAACTCAGGGTCGATGTAGGTCTTCTGGAGGTGGAAGGTCTCGTAGGCCGTGTGGTAGAGAGGGTAGTTTGGGTAGGTGATCTGTAGAGATGTTGATTAATTACCTGAAATTCTCCAAATAATTGTACCAACTTTGGTACAACATTTTGGCGTCATTTCTGAGATTTTAGCAAGAAGACACTGGGCCTTCAAAATTGTGTTATGATTCCTAATATTTAAGCTGCTCAGAAGTCATACAACTATTATATAATCATACAGCTGTAATGTTAATTAACATTAAATCTAATTAATACTGATGAACTTAGGCGCTAAAATGACCTCTATAGCGGACTTGCCGGACTTGCTAAAAAGTGATTATCTAGGTCCAATATGGAAGAGGGTTAGGGTTAGACACAGTTCTGAATAGTCTCCATGTATTAGAAAACGTGAATTCACCCCAGGCATGGTTCTGGATACGCGTGGACTATCCCGAGTTGCTTTGCGCGCAGGGAGGGTAAGATAGCACGCACCCCCCATCTGGTGTCACTCTGTGGTCGCAGCCCGGACGCCACGGACGTACGCCATGGCGTTCCCGTGTTGCGCGGGGATTTTACCCTGGTCGGAGCCATTTTGTTAGAAATTTAGATCGGCCAGGGCGACGCAGAGCTGCTGGAGCAGCCGGCAAGTTTCAAACCCGACGTCCCAATTCAGGAGATGAACCGAGATGAGCTAGCGACGCAGATTTTCATCCTCGGACTGACGGGCCGGGACCCCAAAGAGCAGTCCACCAGCACCCGGCACATTTCCCGGAAAGACGGCCGCACAAGCGGTCACCAACCTACTGGACGGGCAGGGCGACACAGCCGCAGCCAAGTTTTTTGTTTGGCCCCAGGTAAAATTAGTGAGAACGATGGTTTGGTTTTGAAAATCCGATGGGTAAGAGCAAGTTGAGATGCTCCCCGGACTGTTTTGGAAAAATGTTGTATTTTTGAATTGATGGGTAAGAGCAAGTTGAGATGCTCCCCGGACTGTTTTTAGAAACTTTGATTTTGAAAATCTGACGGGTAAGGGCAAGCTTAGACGCTCCCCGGACTGTTTTTAGAAACTTGTGTTTTTGAAAATATGCGACGAGTAAGAGCAAGGTGAGATGATCCCCGAACTGTTTTTGGAAAAATGTGGATTTTTTAATCTAACGGATAAGAGTACGTTCAGATGCTCCTCGGACTACGGTAGAAACTTTGATTTTAAAAAATCTGACGGGTAAGAGCAAGTTGAGACGCTCCCCGGACTGTTCGAAACGCTTTGATTGTGGAAATCCGGCAGAGAGGAACAAGTCCCGGACGGTTGGGAAAACTTTGATTTTGAAAATCCAGCGGGTAAGAGCAAGTTTAGATGCTCCCCGGACATAAAACTATGTTTATCGGATTTGGGAGAGCGTTGGTAGATGCCACCCTCCAAGAAGTAGACGGAACCCTTCTGTCTTTTGTCCCAATATAGAGTGGTCACCTCTGTGTGAATCGCGGAAGCAACCCCTGTGTGGGCCCATGTTTCCTGCGATAAAATGAATATTCCCTTCACACGTGTATGTCAGCCAACACAGGCGGCACAATGTTTGCAACTTGTGTAGAACAATCCCAGGTTTCAGCAAACAAACTTGAAACATTATGTTGGCTGGCGGGAACCTCACATCTTCTGATCCGATTTTCACTAAAAAATTTTGCTATACCCCAAATTTTGTTTTTCCTCACCTCTCGTTTAACTTGTGCCGACTTCTGAGTACGGTTGAATGGGGGTGCAGTATCTTTTGGCGTTTTTTCGTTATCTGTTAACGAAAAAAAAAAAGGAGACACAAATTTCTTTCATAAAAGCCCTTTCAGCAGCTTTCTGTCCCTGATCTGGTGCCACACATGGTGGTCGGAAATGGTTCCCACCACCAAATAATTAGGGCCAGAACAGCCTTTCACCGCTGGCGTCAGTCGAGTTGACTCAGCAACTTCGTAACGACCTTTCACAGCGGGTGCGTTGGTCGCACCCGTCCCCGAGCGGTCGTTCTTCAACTCAGTTTGACACTTGAATAGATCACAGCTACCCTCAGTCGAGAACCGGCCTGAGAAGTACTAGTATGCAACTGAAGAAAGTATGCCACGAGGGATCTTACGGGATCAAGTGGCCAGGAGACCCGAGAAGGAGAGCCAGGGGGACAGGCTGTGAACGCAGCGCAATAACAGCAGGGATTTCAAGCCGGTGTTCTGAAGAGGAGTGAAGGACGAGAGATAAGAAAAAACCAAGGGGTACAATGACACTTAATGTACGATTTTGACTAGCGAGAGGTGAGGAAAACCAAGGGATACGATGATACATTACTGGATGTATTTGACGGAAACGATTAAAACAGGAGATTTCTGAAGGTTGATATGGACTGCATTTATTTGGTGGGCGCAGGTTACATGGGAAGACGGTGCTAAGGGGATTCTCTATGCACGGGGGTAAGGTAACCGATGGTGAGAAATGGAGTGGCAGAGTAAAGGAAAGGGTGAGTATTGGAGGAGAAAAATGTGAGTATTGGGTGTTAGAGCAGGGAAGGACTTGAGGAGAGGATACGAGTAATGTGGGGGCAGGTAAAAGAGGAAAGAAGGCCCCAGTACAACTCCCATATCTTAACCCGAGCAGAGAGCAAAGTGACGAGGGATTTGGTACTATCCCGAGTTGCTTGCGCGCGAGGGAGGGTAAGATAGCACGCACCCCCCATCTGGTGTCACTCTGTGGTCGCGGGTAGGATAAAGGGGACCGAACCATTGCGCATCCCGGGGAATCGGTAGGGGAGACGCATGTCAAGTTTAAAAAAAAAAAAAAATCCCCGCGCAACGACCCAGTCATTTTGCCTCTGTTTGGGCGCTAATGGCCTTTCGCGGCCCCAGTACAACTCTCATATCTTATCCCGAGCAGAGAGCAAAGTGACGAGGGATTTGGTACTATCCAGAGACATGCCTTTCATTCACCAGTTTCCCATGCCTAGAATGCATTGCGAAAACAAGGGTCTAAACCTCATTTGCATAGGACAGGAGGGCATCGGAATGATCCTGTTGACGTTAAACAGCTTGTTTTCACGGTGTTTTGAGGTGTTGGGGCATTTTATGCTTAACATTAATTAAATTAGTATGGGTCGAATCTGACAATAAATAGAGAATGAAGTTTTTGTGTTCTTTTCAACATGGAACATGTGTTTTATAACGTTACAGCATCAGTATAGCGTTACCACTATAACGTTACAAACCACATATTCCAAAAACTTCATTTCTCTATTTGTTGTCAGATTCAACCCATAGTAATTTATTATTATTGTAACCTTGGGCATAAAATGCCCCTAACACCTCAAAACACACTGAAAAAATAAGCTGTTTAACGTCAACAGGATCATTCCGATGCCTTCCTATCCTATGCAAATGAGGTTTAGACCCATGTTTTAGCAATGCATTCTGGGGATGGGAAACACGTGAATGGTTCTGGATAAATGATAGTTCTGGCTACAACAGGTCTGGTACTCACGGTGTAGCGGTGAACCATCGCCAGGTCCATGATAGGTACACCAACTCTTCTCACAAAGGGAACAAAGTCACTCGCAGATGATGGCAGGGAAATCCTTAGTAAGACAGACGTGTGTTTGTGTTCACATGTATCCTAATTTCTGCTGACGGTACTTGAAAATATAAATCTATCTTCATAGGAAAGATTTATATTTTCAAGTACCGTCAGCAGAAACTAGAAATACCTGACTATATCTTTTGTCTCTCGTGTCCAAAAATTAGAGTGTATTGTTGCTAGAAGGTTGGATAAAATACATAAGCACATTGGGAAACTACATGTTATACCGATTTAAGTTTCCTTTAGGCATTGTTTTCTTTATTTCCTAAGGGGTACTCTTAATTTCTCATTATTTGTATTGTCTTTATTGTCTACTGGTTTTATGTATCAGTTTTGTTGTCATGCATGTGCGTCACGAATTTTGTTGTACCATGATTTTGTTTTTCTCTATCTTGAAATGAATAAAAAGAACTTAAAAAAAAACATGTATCCTTCAAGCCCCTGTCACACACAGCCATGTGTGACCTCTCGAACACTGCCGAATTCATGCACTTATGGTAGTAGAACACAGTTTTCGCCCTATGGGGATTTCTATAAATAAGGACCCCAAGATGACTCATTTCGACGCGGTAAAAATTATGTGCCATTTAATCTCTGTACACTTGAAGAAACCACACAGGCGAAACCGGTCGTGTGACAGGCTGAATAAAAGTTCTAAACGGGAACTATGCGGCTCCAGATATCTTACTGAGGGACGACTGTGTGTGCAAGATGTCGGTTAGCTATGGAATGAATCCCCTCGAATTCACATTCGACGCGGTAAAAATTATAGTAGGGTGCACTTCACAAATACGAAAATCGAACATGTTTGAGAAGAAGGTACAAACTACAAAATATCTAGAAACCAAAAAAATCCTGTCGGCGTATCTGCTCGTAACGTACACTTTGAAATCACCCTCTACGGAAGTGACCAGAACTGCAGCCGACTCACCCGGAAAATCAGCTGCGTATAATACAGCGCATGTATACATGAACTTCAAACCTTCACAATTCAAATCATACAGTCTCAAACCCGATACATTCCTACACAACAAAGCACAACCACCGTGGCACAACTTACATCTGGCTGACGCTCTTATCAGGCTTTCTACCCAGCCTTCAAGAATATTCGCTGTACTACTTTCTAAACCCGCATCAACACTGTGTGCTGCGACCTTATGGTAAGGTGTAGACCGGGATTCCGGAGCAAGGCTGGCTGTGGTTGGTTGTTGGCTGGTGTTTGGCCAGATCAGCTAATGTCTGGCTGCACCAGCTGAAGGTTTCAAAATCTTTTTAAAGATTTTAAATGTTTTAAAAACATTCGACGGAAGGTTCGGCCATGTTTGGCTAGTACTCAGGAGTTCAGCAGTGTTCTGGGGGTTTACTTTGACTCAAACTCAACTCAAATTTGATTCGAATCATATCGAAAGGTATAGGCGTGACCTAAATCTGGTCAACCAACCGTCAACCAACTGTTATGATGGTTGATTGATTTGATTGTCGTGCACATAAGGTTTATTAATATATATATACATGTATGCTGAACGGAAAATTCACCAATTTCACACTTCCCACAATGCCTAGTAAAGATAACGGATACCGACGGGATATGACGTAAGAAGGGGATATACGTAATGCGACCGTGCGAGTCTTTAGTAGAAGGTAGAACGTCATTTTCTTTAATTCCACCAAAAATGCAATTATGGCATGCGATTTATACTAGATAAATAATTCAAAACAATAGTTGACCAGTTTGTCAATAGAACTTGTTGGAACTATTACATCGGGGAAGGGGGGAGGTGGTGGTCTTACGTCATATCCGTGATCTTTACTAGGCATTATGGGAAGTGGTGAATTGGTTCTACTATACTTTGGGTCAGAGTTGGGATCTTCGCTGTCTGCTGGAGTTCGCTGACGCCACACCGAGTACAGAGTGTCTCCATCAGGCGTGGTCTCCGGCCATGGTACCTAACACGATATACGATATGACTTAATTAGCAAATAGCAGACGTACAACATGAAGTGGTGCCTGGATTACCTTTGCTAATTAACATAAAATGAGGAAAATTACGTTGCAACACCTATCAATAAAATTACATTGATTCACGAACGTATATTACATTGATAAAATATTAACGTTCAGTGGTACTAAGTTAAATGTTAAATAAAAGATATGAGAACAGCGTTGGATCATCTGCACGGTTCACAATGCTGCTAGTAAAATTGAAGAAGTCAAGTATATTAAGGTAAGTAGGTCTATATTTGGTTAATGATTTGTTTTTGCAGATGTATGAATCGTGTACAGAAGTTTGGTCACAGATTCTGGTTCACAATAGCCCATATGCCATTTGGTACAAGTGTTTAAGCAGTCTCTGATAATCGTTACTACACAAGAACGATGCAGGGAAATACGTCGATGAAGGCTAGACTTGAGCAAATTGATCAACTGTTATGAACAAGAAACATACCTTTATGATATAGATAACTTTGAAATTCGTAAAGCAATGACTCAATTTAAGAATCAATTCAAGTCATAAATTGAATATAAAAACAGGTAGATATTACACTGTAACCCTTAAACAAAGGTTTTGTCCATTTCGTCCAAAGCATATAGAAAATGAATTTCATTATGTTATGGAATGTACCAAATATGATGCTATACGTAATACGCCTTTTACATTTCTCGAATAAAGTACAACAGATTTCAAGAGTCTCGACGCTGGAGACAGATTTGAATATATCTTTACATGTAATGATTCCCACAACGCAAAAATAGGTAGATATATAAAGGACTGCTTTCTTATTAGAAAAAATACCGAAACTTGTGATTAGCCCACTCCATTTTAACTTACTTGTGCTATCCCTCATTGTTTGTCAATGAGTAATAAAGATATGTTAGGTTTTATTCGACATAAGGTCTTACTCAACACATTTATTTTATTGCTTGTTACTTTCTTTCTTTCTTTCTTTCTTTCTTTCTTTTCCTTTCCTTTCCTTTCCTTTCTTTATTCCTCCACGTTGGGAGAGCCATGGTCGTTAGAATACAGGGATACACACTTAAAAGATATTACAGTTTA
>NW_017803002.1:412248-453392 GCF_001625305.1 Branchiostoma belcheri
TAAAAGATATTACAGTTTAAAAATAGTTTGTTTTTCACACAGACACATGATTAAATATAAATAATGGATATCGTCTATTCTATGGCGATCTGTCCATTTCTATTTCGTCTTTCGTCTTTCTTAGGCATTACAGTTCTTTACTATTCCTGAGTGTTTAACACTCGACCGCTCTCTTTCTCTAAGTCCTAAATGTAAACACATACTGTCCACTCCTCCACAGGTGTTTCACTCTGTACTCTCTGTCTCTTTCTGTCTCTTTATCTCTTGTAAACGCACTGTCCACTCTTTCACAGGTGCTTTACTCTGTATCACTTCTGTCTTCTGTCTCCTTCTGTCTCTGCATCTCTTGTAAACACTATACACTCTTCCACAGGTGTTTCACTCCTTCACAGGTGTTTCACTCTGCATCACTTCTGTCTTCTGTCTCCTTCTGTCTCTGCATCTCTTGTAAACACACTGTACACTCCTCCACAGGTGTTTCACTCTGCATCACTTCTGTCTTCTGTCTCCTTCTGTCTCTGTATCTCTTGTAAACACACTGTACACTCCTCCACAGGTGTTTCACTCTGCATCACTTCTGTCTTCTGTCACCTTCTGTCTCTGTATCTCTTGTAAACACACTGTACACTCCTCCACAGGTGTTTCACTCTGCATCACTTCTGTCTTCTGTCTCCTTCTGTCTCTGTATCTCTAGTAAACACACCGTACACTCCTCCACAGGTGTTTCACTCTGCATCACTTCTGTCTTCTGTCTCCTTCTGTCTCTGTATCTCTTGTAAACACACTGTACACTCCTCCACAGGTGTTTCACTCTGCATCACTTCTGTCTCCTTCTGTCTCTGTAGCTCTTGTAAACACACTGTACACTCCTCCACAGGTGTTTCACTCTGCATCACTTCTGTCTCCTTCTGTCTCTGCATCTCTTGTAAACACACTGTCCTCTCCATCCTCAGTGCCATTCTACATGTTTCAGAGCCAGGATGGCCAAAGGGTACATAAGTCTGGCAATTGTTACAATATACTCTTCCCATACCCCGGGTTCAACATCCTCCTCCACAACTCTAGCTCCAAGAAGGACTTCTGTAAATCTTTTGTCTGACTGTTGATGTACAGCTGCCATCACTCCAGTGCCCAGTTTATCTGTTAGCACGTCTGCTAGAGTTGCCCTGAGTGTGTTGAACTTGACGCAGTGAGATATCATATGCCCCACTATGTCTTGTGTCAGTGTGTCACAAGTTGGGCAAGGTTTAGCACTGTGGCACGCAGGAACTGTACTCAGGTGCACCAACGCCTGTAGGGTTTTCTGGTGGTTGGGTAGTTTCCTTGCCAATGACCACAGTTTGTGAGGTTCAGTATTCGTTCCATGTATTCTGGTGAATCTGGTCTTGCCATTGTCTGACGCAATCCAGTTCCTCTCCTCTTTGTCCCTCACCGCCATTTTCACCACTCTTTTCCACACAGTGTTGGATGGGAACTCTGTTGTAAGCCAGTATTTTTCAAAATACTCTGTCAGGCCGTACTCCTGTGCAACTCTGTACACGTCACTGATGAACCCTCTGTTGACATGGCGTGCTCTTCTGATGATGTATGAATACAGTCTCAGAAGAAAGACTCTCTTGGCTAATGTGCTGCTTGGGAGGTTAACCAGTCTGCCAAAGAAGCACAGCTTGTGTTTGTCTATCACTGCCTTCAAGGGGAGCATCCCCAAGGCGCCCAGGCTCTCTCTGGTCCCTGTCTGTGGGTGCATACTCTGCATCCGTTTCACTCCGCTCCTGTGTACTCTTTCAAGTTTTGCCAGGTCTGTTTGGGTAGGAACCCACAGTTCACAGCCATGCAGCATGCTGGGTAGTGTAATTGTGTTGTACAGTACTTTTGTGACTAAGGGGTTTGGAGTGTGACCTTCTGTTCCTGTGGCCAAAATAGTACTGATCCTCCCTTTTCCTTTCTTGCAGGCAGTTTCTATGGCAAAGGATGATGTCCCATTTGCGGAATGTTGTACTCCCACATGGGTGACTGTGTTTTCTTCTGGGATTTCCGCAGCTCCCATAACCCATCTATGTTCTGACTCTGTCATGTGCCCTCTACCGCTTCCTTGTGTAAATACAATGCATTGGCTCTTGGTCGGTGCAAACTGAAATCGCCATTTCATTCCGTACTGGTGCATTGTATCTATCATCCGTTGTAGTCCTTTTCTAGTACCTGCTAACAGGCATATGTCATCTGCTAAGGCAGGAGATCCGCAGTAGATCCCTCCTATGGAGACACCGCTCCCTTGGGCCTGTAGTTCCTTGTGCACATCATTGTTTGCCAACAGGAAACAGGTTAGTGACAAGACGCCGCCCTGGTTTACACCTCTTGATGTTTCAAACTCTCTGGAATCTTTTCCCTCCAACCGTACAGCAAACTTATTTCCTGTGTGCATCAGTTTTATCAATCGCCATAGTTTGCCATTTATCCCTTCTCTGTACATCTTGTACAACATGCCATCTATCCATACGGTGTCGTATGCTTTCTTGGTGTCCAGAAAGCACCCATATACTGTGCTTCTTCTTTCTCGGTAGTGGTTGAGTACCTCTTGTACTAAGTAGGCGACCGTTAGGTTACTGCAGCCCATCTGCCCTCCACTCTGTAGTTCGTGAGGAAGTCCTCTGGTCTGTAGCCAGGGTTTCAGTCTGTTGAACAGCACTGTCTCCCAAATCTTTGATATTACAGGTAGTAGGGTGATCCCACGATGAGAATCCATGTCAGCTTTGTCAGTCTTATTTGTTTTAATAACGGAATTTTAAGTCCCTTTTTAAAATCAGTTGGTATATGTTCTATTTCTCTCATGGTGTCAAACATATTTGTCAGTCTCTGCCATAGATCTGTTCCACTGTATTTGACATGTTCATAGGTTAGGCAGTCGCTTCCACCACTCTTGCCATTCTTAAGTGACCTGCATACAGCCCTGTACCATCTCTACTGAGTCTGCTTAACACGTACAAATAATACGTTGTAAATCAACCACACTCAGATATTTTGTTATTGTAATATTCTATTTTAATCGACATTTTTAATACTTTGTAATATTTTATACTATTCGTCATATTAAGTTGTGTCCTTCGTAAGTGAAACGTACTTTCATGTACTATGAAAGTGAAACGTATTTCAGCCTGATGGCTGCAATTTTTTACCTAATAAACCATTCATTCATTCATTCATTCATTCATTCATTCATTCATTCATTCATTCATTCATTCATTCATTCATTCATTCATTCATTCATTCATTCATTCATTCATTCATTCATTCATTCATTCATTCATTCATTCATTCATTCAATGATGTTACCTGCCTTGTCAAATGTTACACTTTCTGGTCCTTGAAATTCGCCAGCATTGTCACCTTGTCTTCCAAACTTCAGGTTTCCGTCAAGGCCAAACGCGAATACTTTGTGTGCTTCGCGGTCTGTTACGCACATCACATCACGGGACTCGTCTACCGATACAAACACTGGCTCCTGTAACTGCCCCTCGCCGATGCTAATTTCCGTCTAGTAAACGGTCGATGCAATTTGAAACGGTCGATGCCATATCGCAAAACGGCTAACTTTAAGTGTATCAGCACGGTCCATCCTCACCGTGATGTTTCGTGGCGTAGAGGTTAGGGTATAGGTTAGGGTTAGGATTTTGGAGCTACACTTCTGAACCTGGGTTCGAATCCGAGCTTGTGCTTTTTTTCCACTAAATTTACAATTCAACATGACCCTCGTTATATTTGCGGTTAGAATATTGCTTTTTATAGTATATATTACTTTTTAGTCGTTTTTGGACGCTCGGATATGGCACTGACCATTCAGCGAAATGGCATCGACCGTTTCAAATGGCATCGACCGTTTACGAGACGAAAAATAGCACCGCCGATCTCCCGTATACGAAGGCCCATAGGTACACTTAGCATTTTTTATTCCACTTTGTATTTTCTATGGGTACTTTGTATTTTCTATGGGTGCTTTGTATTTTCTATGGGTACTTTGTATTTTCTATGGGTACTTTGTATTTTCTATGGGTACTTTGTATTTTCTATGGGTACTTTGTATTTTCTATGGGTTACTTTTATTTTCTATGGGTACTTTGTTTTTTTCTGTGTGTACTTCGCGAAGTTTTTTTGGTGGCTGGCGAAGCGACATTCATTTTGCTTTGATGTGGATGCTCCCATTTTTATTATGGGCGGTATATTTCTGTTTACCATTCCAGGCAACTAAATTTATTTTGAACCTATTAAAACATAATATACTTTACACTTTAAGAAAATTTTGTTTGTTTTGCATGCAATGTTCCACACGTTTATTAATTAGGAGTATCAAATAGTGATTATTACATCCTGGCATAGATTATGTTAATGTAGACACAGGACCATACTATTTTCGGGGGAGCTAGGACATATTGTTCAGACTTCCGTCAACATTTCCGTAGCGATATATGGTAAATCACTTCCTCGCTGAATGTAAATTACTCCTTTGTATTAAAAAAAGCCCGTAATCTGAAGCGAGGGTTCATTGCCAATATTGGGATAAAATTGCATTGCGGTTTGCTGCCCTCCTACCAACCGCGAACGTTCATCACATGCAGTTTACGCAGGAAATATGGACAAAAAAACAGAAAAAAAACAAGTACCCATAGAAAATACAAAGTACCCATAGAAAATACAAAGTACCCATAGAAAATACAAAGTACCCATAGAAAATACAAAGTACCCATAGAAAATACAAAGTGGAATAAAAAATGCTAAGTGTACCTATGGGCCTTCCTACCCGTAAGAGGCCCCCTTTAGGCTGCAAGAGCAGACAGGAGTCTTCCCTTGAATCTGGGCGGTTTACCATCACCATGCGCCTGTCCTTTAGTACTGTCATGCCGTGTGGATCACACATGCAGTCCGGCGTCAGTGTTTTCAAAAGTTTGCCCTCATTGTTGTAGCGTCTTAAGGTAGCAGAACACTTCAGCAGTACGGTGACGTAGGGATAAGAAATGAGTGCGACAAACAGCTTGCACCGCTTGTACACAGCCTAACGTGGATGACACCGAGACATACAAGTTACCGTATGGTACCATTATATGTCGGCTTTGATATCGCATAATTGAGATTAGGAAGGCTGCTCGGTCGGCGTATAAATGCCCGTGACCTTTTTGTTGCCTGCCAGGGTGAGTCGGCTGCAGTTCCAGTGCGCTCCGCAGGAGCCATTTAAAAGAGGGCGGCATAATGTAAAAAAAAGGTAACTTTTTGTACTTTTTTGTTATTTTGTACATCGTACCCTATATTTGAACATATTCGTTTCTCGTGCTTTTCTATGGAGCCCTACTGTATTTTTATCCGCGTCGATGTCAGTCACTTCCGGGTCCTTAACTATAGAAATCCCCATAGGCAAAAAACTGTGTTCTGCTACCTTAACCCGTACTTTTCACCCCATGACGTCAGAAGAAACCTTCCCTCGGAGTCCACATCTATACCGAATGGATTCTCACCTTCAACTGGGAAGCTACGCAAAGACTAACCTGTGTTCATATTGAAGATCTGAACTCGTTTGTACCCCTGATCTACCACTGCAATGTCACCGTCCTTGTCAACAGCGACACCTACCGGCGACCTCAGTTCCCCCACCCCGCTGCACTTCTGTCCGATAGTCAACACGAGGTTTCCCTTCACGTCAACTTCAAACGGACTTCCTGGCCCCTGTTGTGAGTTGACCTTGACCTCTAAAGAATGGTTACCGATAACCTGAGGTGTGTACGAGATATTCCACAGGCCCCTGCTCTTTATCTGCACTTGTGTCGGGACTTTCTTTCCAGACAGGTCATTTATGTCAGCTTTGACAGATTTACTGTTTGTTTGTTTGTTTGTTTATTATTTGCACAGCAGCAATAAAACATTATACATAATAAATTAATAATGAATAAAACAGGTGCAGGAGGAGGGAAAAAGCTTATTTAGCTTACGTCAAAAAACAGTTACTCAAGCAACTGGATATGATTTTGAAAACGTCAAAATCATATCCAGTTGCTTGAGTAACTGTTTTTTGGCGTATCGTATTACCTGGATGTCTAACCTTCATCGACTTATTTAGCTTATGCTAAGCCCTCCTCCTCTATACTAACCAAAAGTAAACACAATTGAATTGAAATAAGGCATACATACATAAGGAAATGTTATCAAAATAACTTAAACATGGGCAAAATGATACAATAACAATAATGAAACAGTAGTATACATAAATTGAGACGAAATGAAATTGATATGAAGTAATACATACATACATAAGGAATCGTTATAATAATCCAAACATAGGCAAAATAAACAATAACAATAATGAAACAATAGTGTACATAAAAAATAATAATAACTGAATATATGAATCTAATACAAGGTGCTGGGGTGGTTTATAAGATGGGCTTTCAGGGTATTTTTAAAAGTTATAAAAGAGGAAATTGTTCGTATGTTTGTCTGAAGATATGTCTGTTCCATAATGAGACACATTTGTATTTTACGGAGGATGTTCGTAAAACAAGGGCAGCCCTCTTTGCTCAGTGTTGTCAGATCGGCGACGCACTGAAACCCCTGGACTGCCGGCTTTACGGCAACTTTACACTTCGAAACGTCGACGTTTGTCTTTACTTCTGTTAACTTCTTTTTCGAAGTTAATAAGGACTGTGATATTCTCGACGAACTGAAACTCGCTCCAGTCGGACTCCAGGTCCACTTCTTTCGTCAGTAGAGTTTCCACCCTTGTTTGCATCTGGGTTCCCACCTCCAGAACGTGCACGTTACTTCCGTGTTCCATTGCTTGTTGGCAGAACGTCTGTGCGCTCGTCAATCCGGCCAAACTCGAACTCTATCGCTTCCTCTTTGCCCCCTAAGCATACGATTCCAAGCTGGAGGTTCAAAGGTTAGTGCTTGTTTTCATTTACGACCTTATAGCGGGTTAACTGGCCGAAGTCGAAGTGTTTTTTTTCTTCACAAGCGGTATTTTGACATGTTTACCTCTCCAATGGCTGGGAGCTTTCGGAGATCGAATTTGATAGTAAGTGTAGTTTGAAGCCTTGAATATGCCTGTTTTTGTACTAAAATCTATGATGGCTGGATATGGTGGATACATACATACATACCTATTGGTTATGCGGCTGTTTTTCCGAAACGCAATGAGCTTCGTTGTTTTATTAACCTGTTGGTTTTATTGTTACTTTTTTGTATCTTCACGGCTCTATGATCGCATTACTGACTTTTCGTTTACAACGTAATTGTCGTGTATATGTATGAAGCTTTTACTAGTTCCCGATGGAAAGTTGTGTGCTATGTTTTTAACGTTGTTAAGATATAGAGGGCAATGGCAATGGAACCACGTAATTACATCAAAACTGGATTTTACCGCGGATATGTACTTAGGCCACAGCAAGTAATTTTTATGGATGACATCAGCGCGCGCATTAATTTTCGCCTGATTTTGAAAAAAAAAAAATTTGTTGCCTTCTGACAGTGGTCACCATGCCGAAAATAAGCAAAGATGTCTGTTGCCATGCCGGAAGGTGGATGGCAGATAACTATGAAGAGAAGAGACAAGAATAGCATCTGATTTAATGTTTTGTTTCTTACTTTGACGCAGTAATATGTGATGCTGGCTGTGTATATGTGATGTTCCCACTGAATTAAAACCATTTGTACAATGATTGAGTCAAAATTTCAAACTGTAGGAACCTTGTTTTTCCGGCCCGCCTTGTTTTTTTTTCGCCCGCTCACATTAGATTTGGAGTCTACGGAGGATGCCATCCATAAAATTTACTTGCTGTAGCCTTAATAAAATTGCCATAGATTGTGGATGTAGATGTGCGCAAGGCCTGATGTTGTATTGGAGCCCCGGATTCTTTGGGATGGTTCTAGTAGTCCAGGAGGAGATTCTCAGAAGATCAAAAACGTAGCACACACCTTATATACTTTGGCCAGTACCATAGAATGATACCTTCATGTACCCTGATCATTTTAAGATACGACATTCCCCAGGTTTGACGTCACTTGGACAAGTATTACTCAAATTATTCTCATTTATTCTCATTCCATGGCTGGTTTCCTTAATTTGCATAAAGAGCCACAGAACCATGATGTCCCACCTGGACCATAGAACGACGTATCTTAAAGTGATCAGGCATTAAGGTATCATTCTATGGTACTGGCCAAAGTATATAAGGGGTGTGCTACGACACGACTTTTTTTCAGGCTTCTCCTCCTGGACTATAGAGGGACTACACGAAGAAATGGCAGACACGGGACACAGAACTTTTGCCGCACAACATCGACGGGGACTGGGACTCTCAGCTCTCAACAGATTTTCGACTTTCAGCTCTCAACAACTGTCCACTGTCCAGTCCCCTAGCTTGCCTTTATTCGTTTCTTGCAGACAGAGATAGCACCAAAGAGCAAAGCTATTGTCTAGCCAAGTCTAGATGAATACACCAAGGGATACCTATTATGAAATAATTTGTTTTGATTCTCCGCGCACTTGAAAGCTAAACTTCTTTTGTATTACAAATTCGCACGTCCAAGGTAAAACTCCTGCATTAAACAGCAATGAGTATCCGGGAAGGCTGTCGTAACTGTTAGTGATCAAACGTACAACTAGAGTAAAATCACTTGCATACACGTCACTTGTAAGACCGAACCTAGAATATGCTGCGACAGTATAGGATCCATATACAAAGAAAGACAAAGACAAACTTGAAAGGGTACATAATCAAGCTGCAAAATTCTGTATGAACAACTATGAAAGAGGTGCTAGTGTAACGTAAATGAAAAGTAACCTACAGTGGGTTTCACTGACAGAAGAAAATGTCCAGACTATGCATGATGTACAAAATGACTAATAAACTGGTGGACGTCCCAATTACTAAGTACCTAATACCAGCCCAGAGGAGAACAAGAAATAGCCATGCCTTCAAGTAAGAGTCATCAAGCAAAGATTGAGGTGTTCAAGAATTCATTTTTTCCTAGAACTACGCAGAGTGGAACTCCCTGTCACCACGTACAGAAGTGGCATTGTCATTAGAATTTAGATAGCTTTAAACAATGTCTGGAGCTAGATGTATATAGATACAGATACAGAAATAATTACAGAGCAGGTCAAATGATGTAAAACAGAACAATTTAGCACATTGCATGGACCAGGGATACAGAATAATTTCAAAGAAAAATATCGCATTTTCCCATTCTTACATGTAGATGCTGTTGGCATTTGTATGCATTATTTAAAGAAAACGGATGTGTCACTGATGATGAGCGAACATTCATCACAGCTTGTACTGCTCAGCGTTTCGTTGGGAAGTGGTTGTCAGTCTTTCACCACCCAAGGCGGGCAAACGCCCTGGTAATTGAATGAAGGAAAAACAACAACCTGGAATTAGTATCGGTTTTTTGATTGTGATTTTTCGATTACAATGTTATTTCCAACATGTGATTTGTAAGTTTAAAACCCCTCAAACAACCGTATGTGGTCAAAACTGGCCCCAGGCGTAGATGAATAGGAGCCATTTTCACATTTTTGTCGAAAACAAATTATTTATTGTATGACTTTGTTTTTATACATGTCTTAAAACGTCTCGTACTGTTTAACTGAGATTGGAACATTGTTGATTAAGTTGATTTGATTTATTGAAATTGCAAAAGTGCAATACACACTGAACAGAGGCAGCTGTTGCTGGTGTCGCGTCCCGCACATAGAAACGAATACTGGACAGAAAATACTCATTTTCACTTGAGTCTAGTGGGGAAAGTCGTGTAAAGTGCCTTTCCCAAGGGCATAAGATCGGTGGCATGTCAGGACTCGAACTCGGGACCTCTTGGTTCCGAGTCGCGCACGCTGCCGTTTCGCCACACGACCCCAAGTTATTAAACTATTCACACATAATCATGTCAAATTGTCCCTAATAGATTTTTGGAGCCAAACATACTTACAAATCACAAAAAACTATTTCTGCGGAAAGCATGATGGGTTTAGTTTTTCCCCATACAGTAAGATTCGGGTTGAAGAGGTGGTAGCCAGGGCAGGTTTGACTGGGTATAATCATTTAACACTCATACCCTGCAAGCTTGCTTAGTAGGCTCCGACAAATTGTCTCCGTAGCATTCAGCAGAGCACCTACAAACAGAACAAGTTTGTAACGATGGCCAAAGACGTGTGGTTATGTCAATTCATTACAATTACCAAAGTGGATAATGTCATAAGGCCACCATCGTCGATTTTTTAAAGAAAAAGGAGCAAGCAACTGAAAAGCCATATGCCATATTAACCCAAAGTAAAAGCAAAATAAAGACACATACTATGTGTTACACAAAGAAATACAATGTACAACCAGCTATACAGAAGCTGCTGTGTTATGCCGAAGGGCGGTTATACCGGCTATACGGATACAGAATCTGGTGTGTTGTGCCGAAGGGTGGTTATACCGGCTATACGGATACAGAATCTGGTGTGTTGTGCTGAAGGGTGGTTATACCGGCTATACAGATACAGAAGCTGGTGTGTTACGCCGAAGGGCGGTTATACCGGCTATACGGATACAGAATCTGGTGTGTTGTGCTGAAGGGCGGGAATACCGGCTATACAGATACAGAAGCTGCTGTGTTATGCCGAAGGGCGGTTATACCGGCTATACGGATACAGAATCTTGTGTGTTGTGCTGAAGGGTGGTTATACCGGCTATACAGATACAGAAGCTGGTGTGTTATGCCGAAGGGCGGTTCTACCGGCTAATATAGATACAGATCTATATATCTACCCAAAATCTTCAGGATTGTCTTATCAATACTTGTATTTAGATAATTTGTTTGACAAATGTTATCAGAGTGCAATGCATATTTCGTATAAGAATGATATAACGATATTTAGAATGTCATTAGTACACTCTGATCTTGGAAAAGCCGTTAGATTTAAGATGTAAAAGTAAGCAGTTGAATGTCAGTCTTTTTTAGTTTTATACTGTATCGGTGGCTTCCCTGTCAAAGAAGAACAGGCCTGCACATCATTCTCCCCCGTCTGTCTTTTGTAGAAGACTGGTTTATTCGTTTTATTCTTTTGGTCCAACACACAAAATTCTCTCACCTACAGTTTTCGACCAGTGACTCTGGTCTTCCTCAGTAGACTGACCCAGTGAAGCTTGTCACATGGCTTTTTTGAAGTGTGACGTCAACACTGGGTCAAAGGTATCTGGTGACTGGTCGAAAGCTCTAGGTGAGAGAATTTTTTGTGTTGGACCAAAAGTTTAACTTTAAACATGTAACTACCGACACAGATGAACTCTCATGATAGTCGTTTCATATGTATATGAAAATTATGGCAGTCTCAGGGCTGAGTTTTAGACTCTTCAATATTATACATTGAAATATCTTTAAAAGTTATACGTTGAATTTTGAACTTGCTAACAGGCGCACTGATTTCTCAAACCCGAGCGCCTCACTTACATAGTGCATGGAAAAAGTATAGTCGTCTACTTACGTGCCCCAAATTTGACGTTTGACCACCGGAGCGGCCTAGTTAAGAGAAATTGAATCAGACTGTTTAACAAGACGTCAGCTGATCAAATATGTATGAAGGAAGCAACCAAGTACATTTGTATTTAATGCAGTATACATGATTGATTAAGAATAGTTAAGTGAGAATTTAATTAACATTAAAACAAAGATAAAAGGATCATTTTAAAATAAAATAAAGACTAAAAATTCATTAAAAGAGATATGATTACCGAGAGCACTTACCTCAGTACTGGCCAGAACGGTCAGCAGAACCAAAAAAACGAACAACTTCATTCTGCAACTGTTCGTAAAAGGGAGTGTTTTACAATACTAGTAGGCAACAAATACAAAGGCGACTATATTCGCTATGAATTCACTTCTGTATGAAATGAAACCGTCGAACTTGTTTGGTCATTGATAATCTAATTGTGAGTCAAACGATTAAAATGTCAAAGATTCACCCTTGACATGGAAGGGGCGAGGACTAAACGTCACAGGTTTAAGGTAACAAGTCATGTGATCTTAAATGGCGAAGTTCCTATTTTCGTGTACGAACAGAAAAACAATCGCCGTTCTAAAGAGAAATGTCCTTTCAGATTACCTTCTTGACTACGTTTGTCCAAGGGAGGCGCAATTTAATGAACTACAGTTGTATTTTCCTAATATAAGTAGATGCATCGTAGCTCTCCTAACGACAGCATAGTAACCTGGCTATCGTTGTTTAAAAAAACGTTATATTTTTGTGGAAGACCTTTTTGTTATTTTGTGCCTACTCGGTGCCAGCAACAACTTGGCTTATTTCTTACACCGGAATAAACATAAATAATGGATAATCTGGGCACACCTACCAATTATCTCCACCTTAACTGTGACGTATACATACAACCAAATAAACGACTTTCTGAGCAAAATTGTGTGATTTGTGTGCATAACGCGTTGTAGGAAGGAACCAGAAGCCGCAGTCGGTAAGAGAAGACAGAGACAGTCTCTGTCACTAAGTGAAAACAAAATGTCATTGTCTCTTCTGTCAAAGTTAACAACTATTACATCATATACTATACCATATGTATACTGTAATATATGAAAAACGATATCAAATATTTTCTACGAATGTTGACAAATCTTTTACCTAGAGTTAGAATTCTGTACCTCCACGGTGCCTGAAACAAGCCGGCTTATTTCTTTCATCCGAATGAACACACATTATTGATAATCTGGGCACGTTCACCAATCATCCCCACCTTAACTGTGACGTATATGTATCTTATTTTATTCAACCGCCAAATAAACTACTTTCTAGCCATTTTTTTTCTAATTTTTGAGCATAAGGCGTTGTAGGAAGAAGCAAGAAGAAGTTAGTGAGAGAAATTTCTCTGTTACTTAGAAATTGTCCTGGTCTTTTTTTAACAGTTTAACAGCCATTACATTACATTACATACTTTGTGAGACACAACAACGATGTAAGATAACCTTCTACGATTTTCGACAAACCTTTTGATGAGATTTAAAATCTGTAAAGTAAATATCTTCTCACCAATAGGGCACAAACACGCCGGCAATGTCAGAGATATTTCAGTGTTGGTCCGCCTCGGAGTCACTTCTGCACGAAATGAGCCACGTGAAATGAAGTCGTCAAACCTGTTTGGTCATTTATAATATCTTTGTGAGTCGAACTATGGGAACGTCAAAGATTCACCTATGACATGGTAGGGGGAGAACTTAACGTCACAGCAACGTCACAGCTTGAAGGTGATAACGTCATGTGATCTAAAAGGTGGAAATTCCAATTTTCATGTATGAGCCAAAAGGTGGTGACGTTCTGGAGGGAGGGTGTGCTATCAGATACGTTTTCGTTTGCTCAAGTACGACAGAATTTAATGAACTATAGTCTTATTGTAATACGTAGAAGCACCGTAGCACTCCTAATGACCAAGTACCATGATTTTTGTTCGTTGTAAATAAACTATTTTTGTGGCAGACCTTTTTGTACCGCCACGATACCAGCATTCAACCAAATCAACTACTTTCTGACCATTTTCTTATCATAAGGCGTTGTAGGAAGAAACCAGAAGAAACAGTCTACCTATCCTGGCAAGAACGTCAGGCTACTCGTAACCCCCCCCCCCATTCATATCCTAAAAAAAGATAAGGCATCCAAGCAGCTGCGCCCTCTAGCAGCATGCATGGAAACTACAGCCATTAGGTGAAAGCAAAGAAATCCTGTACAGTTACAGTTTTTAGGCCAGGTTTGTGTAGCAAACTGGAATGGCATCCCTGGGGTCGATCAGCTTGCCCAACATGGCTGCTGACTTTGTTTATTCAAAATTTGTTGCTTAATTCACGAGTTACGACGAGCTGTCTCACTCAAAAATTCAATCAGACTTGTCTTTTTTCCTGAGATTGAACCCATTTTCATTTACATCGCGAATTGCTCCTTTGCCGTGTGGAATTCATTAACAAACAATTCTTTGGCTACATATGTTACAATGTCAAATTCCGGAGACAGGATGTCTGTTTATTGTAACCGTTGAGTAATGTCGCCACTGATTTCTACTTGATTGTGCCAGTTGATGTTAAACTGGTATTCCCAGCAAGAAAATTGAACCGTGTTGTCTTTATATTGTTGGCTGTTGTGGATTATTTTAATTACCTTCGCCACGAAGGTTATGTTTTCAGCTCGGTTGGGTTAAGGCAGCCTATGGCCAACTATGATTAGTATTTCATACATATGGCTGTAACTTTTGATAGCTTGGTCGCACCACAACTTAACTTCACACAGTTCTAGTAGTACTTGAAACACATTGAGTAAAGGTTATTTTGTTTTTACTACTTCTGAATTTTTGGGTTAAAAATCAACATTTTGGTTAAAAAAAAGCTGTTTACTTCATGGCTTTACGCCCAAGCGGTAACAACACCTTTCATCATGATATTTTACAAGTAGAAAGCCAACCCCCTATTTATTATTTTTGTCCGAGGCTATTTTGTTTTAAATGACAGTTACACTGTTTTTTTGGGCCAAAAACGACAGAAACAGCTATTTTTCTGTCATTTTTCGTTAAAAAATCGCCACAGTTAAAAAATTTCGACTTATATGCAAAATAGCCTCGGATAATTTTGATAAAAAAGTGATAATACGTAAACATGGATTACTCTAAAGATGAATTATGTTGTTTTCAGCTGGGCGTAAAGCCGTTTAAGTCATACTCCGAGAATAAAATGCGTAACAACGCGGGTTTACAGGGAAAACATACAAATGACCGCCGGTAACCCCGAATTCGAACACGCGTTCTATTCGAATGACTTCATATCGAACATGGTGGAACATGATTCGGGTTCGAAACATGTATGTGGCAATCGTGCAGATACACGTCCGAACTCGAACATGAATATCAGCCTAGGCCACCTTAACCCAACCGAGAGAGGCGTTCGTGTGGGTGTGTGTCTGTCAGTCTGTGAGTTCGTCTATAAACACGATAACTTGAGAAGGTTTTAATGGATTGACTTCATATTTGTCAGGTACATGTAGGTAGATCTTGATGGGATCTCGAAATAATTAGATTTTGGTCCTCCTGGCGGCTTCATATGGAACTTCAGCTGAACTTTCGGTTTTGATATCTCATGATCCGGACATGTTAGGGTCACGAAATTTGAATGGTAGGTAGCTCTTGTGCTTGGGTGACGTGAGTTTGGGCCCCCTAGAGGCTTGCTCTGGAACTGCAGATACATTTGTTTGATACCATTCAGAAGAGGATAACTCAAGAACCGGTTGACGGATCGTCGTGATTTTTCGTATGTAGGTAGCTTACGTGATGCGTAACTTAATTATGTGACAATTATGCAAATATAAATGTATTTCGCATAATTTATGAGGGAATTCTATAAATCAGCTGCATTACATGATATGACTATGTGACATATTGTGACATATTTAATTAATAAGAAGAGAACCACAGGCAGAAATTGATTATGTAAATGAAGACTTAATTTGCATAATTAATGAGAATAATTGTTATAATTACACAATGTTAAGTGCCTGGTATTTCATACTTATGGTATTTGAGTTATTTAAAGTGAAGTGAAGATGAATATCATTAAACAGAACTTATTCAAAGAATATCTCATTTGCATAATGTTTTGGGAAATGCTAGAATGGTATTCTTTGTTTCTTTGTTCTAAGATGATACTATCTTTTGGTGCTGAATATGATAAATTGATAAAAATATTTCAAAATTCAGGCAAATGAGGATCCTATTTGCATAATCAGGGGGAATAATCTATTTGTGAGTCAAAGATTAATATTATTTGGCGAAGGTGTGAGGTCGTGGAACTCTAGTTTATTAATATAACGGCCGAGAAGGTAGGCATAAATTCATTTCGTGAAACAAAACTAAAGGCCATGTAATTTCATTTACATCTGTAATTTCATCTACAGACTTGCCTTTTATCAACAACATTGTCAAATCCGATACTGTTTATAAAGTAACCATTTTCCGTAATTATTACCATTGGTAAATCCATTTTTCGTGTAGTGGGACGTAATACAGGTGTATTTGTAGTAACCTTACGTAGCTATATACAATGTAACCATTTAAGCATTGCGTTTGTGCACATATGTGAAGGAGGTAGTCTAGTGGCTGCTAACATCAAGTCATTATTGCAGAGAAGTCCTGTGCATCTCAACTTTCTTGTTTATTACACTCAACATGTTTCTAAAACAGTATTTGAAAATATTGCTTTGCTAGGTGCAAGTACCTTTACATTGTGTGAGAAATAATGATCGGAATAAAATGTGAAATAATGTGATGATAAATGTAAGTACGTTAGACATGGTTTTACAACACTGCTTCATATGTCACAGCAGTTAATCAAACATTTGGAAAAAGAGAAGATCCACAGACCAAATAAGACTATAAACCAATCTCCATACTTCTATTTCATCAAAGGTGCCAGAGAAGATTGTCATTAAACATGTCTAAAAACATATATTTTTGTAATAAAAATGGATTCTACATGACTTGAATTTTACTCATTCATTTTTTTCTTGGATAGAAATGCTTCTCTCATGATTCTCTCTAATAAACTCTATATCTCCTAAGTCGTGCTAAAAGTGCTATGTCATTAATGATTACACATCGGCAATCTTGATTCACTTCCAGGTTGGGTGGAAGTGACATATTATATACAAATTTTGGCCACAATAAACTCTGCTTCATGTTTATATGGACGCCTTAACGAATGTCAAAAATTGTATTTAAAGTACAAGACTTAGCCATGATAAATTTGATAATAAATATGAAAATAAAGCTGACATACAGATATGTCATTTTTCTATAGACTGATTCAAGAGCACTTGCTGCTACCGCATCTTGATTTCCATAGGCATAGATTACAAAAGATGCTGATTCTCCCTCTTTTAAGAGTATCTTTTAAAAGTATCATGATTATTCTTGTAGATAACTGGTAAGGTACATATACCACCTCCTCATTTTCATTCCCATTCCAAAGATACTCATTCTCATCATTATAGTTAAAACTGTAAGTAGCAGATACCACCTAATCATCAAGGTCATACAAAGAAGTAGCAGATATCTCCTGATCACCATCTTCATAGTTGTACGTACAGAGAAGTAGCAGATACTTCCTAATCAACATCACCAAGGTCATACAAAGAAGTAGCAGATATCTCCTGATCACCATCTTCATAGTTGTACAGAGAAGTAGCAGATACCTCTTGATCACCATGGTCATGGTTGCTCAAAGAAGTGGCAGATACTTCCTGATCATCATCCTCGTTGTTGTACAGAAAATTAGGATTGATGCTATGATTAGCAGCTACATCCTGATTTTCATACTGATTGTCAAACAGAGAAATAGCAGCTACAGCCTGACCATCACACTGAGCGATGACATGACAGGTTTCCGCTGATGTTTTCTCATGATATTGCTCATACCTGTGCTTCTCATTTTCAAAGCCAACAGGTGCTGTCTCTTCATCATTTTCATATGCGAATGGTTTATGGACTGTTACAACTGATTCAAACCGACTTTCTGCCTTCAGACCTTCTGTAGAAGGATTACCTGCTAAGCAATCGTTCTCACATACATTAGCTTGTTTGATTGAACCTATTTCGTCGTCATTTGCATATATCTGAGTTTCTTCAAGTGCACCTGTTTCTTCGTAATTCTCATATATGTTAGCCAGGCCGTTTGTATCTGTGGTAAAGTTGGTGTTGTCAGGGATTGGCGATCTACCCTTCCCCTTTAGGTTATCTTTGCCAGGTTTGAAGATTGTGTTCATATTATTAGGGTTAGCAGTGGGTACTGAGGCAGAGAGATAATTTTTACCCTTACGGTGAAACAGAAAAGTCAAAACAAAGCCGAATATAACCAGGACTGCAACAGGTGTACCCAAACCAGTAACCAGATGCAGAGAGAAAAATACGTGGTCAGAATTGCTCTCCGTCCTGCCAGGTGGTAAGGATGCATAGGACGTAAATTGGAAAGAAACTGAATATGGGCAGTGGATGTCAACAAATAGTGTGGCATATGTTAATCCAACAGGACTCACTGCAATGCAGCGGTACAGACCAGCATCTGCCGATGTGACATCTGTTATGGCAATTTTTACTGTACCATTGGCATTGACCTCCACAGTTACTCTCCCACATGACCCAACGCTTGTGTTGAGTCCAGATGGGAAAATGATTGTGATATTTGAAGAAGGGATATCTGCAGCTTCACAGACCAAACGGACAGTTTCTCCAAGAACCAATGCATTATCCATTACCCTCATGAACTTCAAAGTGATTTGGTCATTGGACAGTGTAGAATACATTGGGATCACTTCAGCAGAGCTGTTCGTACTGCCCAGCTTTGAAGTTGTTGATATGGCTGACATTTTACCATCAGCAGAATCAGTGGAAAGTGTCGAGCCAATAGAACGTGTTGGGTTAAATGCTGGGCCTGTAACTAAGTGTGAAACTACTCGGCTGCCTGTTGGGTTAGATGCAGAGCCTGGAACTACAGAGATCGTTGTGCTACCAAATTCTGAATTTGTTGATACAGATGATGGAATTTTATCATCAGACGGTGTGAAAGATGTGGAGCCAAAGGTTGAGCCTGTAACTACGGGAGTGCCTGTACTGCCAAGTGGGGAAGTTTTTGATATTACCGTTGTTAGAGGGGTAGTTTCAATAAACTGCGTAGAAAATGAAGGATCAACATGATTGTCTGTAGTGCAGTCATCCTGAGCTGAACCTTTTGTAGTAGGACCTGCGACTTTAGGTTTTCCACATGCCAAATTTTCGGGCTCAATATCTTTAAGCTCTATCCCTCGGAAGTTATGGGGCTCCTCACAAGTAATTTCATTTACTAACGGATGAAACTTTTGCATATCTGAAGTAAACATGTCACAGTCACATCGCCAGGGGTTGTTACGTAGATCCAACCTAGTGTCCATGCGTAGGTTTAAGAGTGGGAGAGACTGAATTCTAGTTAGTTTGTTAGATTCAAGGTATAATAGTTTCAGGGCTGGAAGTTTTAAAATTGCATTATGGTAAATCCTAGTTATCTGGTTTGAGCCCAGGTCTAAGGTTTCCAGCCGAAAAAGGCATACAAATGCCACAGGCATAATAAACATAATCTTGTTTGAGGAAATATCCAACCGCTTGAGCTGGGGAAGGTTTATGAATGTGTAAGCACCGATCATAATTAATTTGTTGTGACGTAATGACAATTCTTTCAATTTGGGTAGAGTTCGGAATACTTTAGGCCGAATGCTTTTTAATCGGTTTGAATCAATTACCAATCGTTCGAGGCGAATAAGATTTTTAAAGACAGAAGGTTGCAAAATAGATATGAGGTTGTCGTTCATGATTAGTTCTGTTAAACCCCCTTACATTGAGAAGTCAGAGGGATGTAGGCGTGTTATTGAATTGTTCCCTAAGTGAAGTCTAGTAATGAATCGAGGTAGATTTCTAGGAACGCGGTTGAGGCCTTGGTTCTCACAATCACAGTATCGTGGACACCTTCTGCCACAGCCTGCGGCTACGGTCGTTTCGCATCCAATCAAAATAATAAAAAGAAGAAGAAGCAGTTGTCTCTCCATTTCCTTCTGAAAAAAAATAAACGATGACATAGATCAAGGTGGGGCGCTGTGGATTTCTGTTTAAAGCGCACTTCATACTGTCTTTCATAAACAGTTAAGGACCGCTTTAAACCATCTTCGATCGGCAATAAGAAAAAAATCTAAGTATTGGTAAAAACTATTCTCGATCGACAATAGGGAAAAATCAAATAGTGGCTGTTCTATTGTCGGCTTGACCAAAGCCGGCCGGCCTTGCATATTTTCTTACTGATTCACGCTAGTATATAGTACCGAGCCATTGGTAGACTAATCTACCTTTAAGTTAGCAATCTTCAAGCTTCATTATGTAAGACCATGATGATTCAAAACGTTATTTTTTCGTCATTTCATCACAAAGAAAGTTAAATCAACATTGTAAATAAAATGCGATTCAGGGTGAGGATATGTCGAAATTTGCCGAATATAATAAGACCAAGACAAATCCCACTGAAAATATCTGTCCGCCTATTTCAGAAATAGCGAAATTACACACAACGTTCCTTAGTAAGTCTTGTAGAAATAAAGCAACTGTACAAACGAAATTGTAAAGTGTTTAGAAAAAAGTTGTGGATTTTACTGTACGGTTCCTTTCTGATAGTAAAACTTTACTTAACACAAGGCCTAAAAAGTTATAATCAGTGTAATGCCTGTCAACGTGGCGTGGGCAATACTAGTTTTCTGCATTCACCAATTTCACATTTCCCATAATGCCTAGTAAACATCACGGATATAGATGGGATATGGCGTAAGTATCCCACATAATGCGACCGTGGGAGTAGAAGAGTCTTCGGTAGAAGGTGGAACGATAGGTACATCATTTTCTCTAATTCCAACAAAAATGCAATTATGACATGCGCTTTATAATGGATAAATAATTCAAAACAATATAGTTGACCAGTTTGTCGATAGAACTTGTTGGAAATATTACATCGAGGAAGGAGGAGAGGGTGGCTGCAAAGTTCCCACATTTCATAGAATCCGAACTGTGTTCGATCGTGTTCGATCTGGGCAATTCGAATCGAATCCGCGTTCCATTTCGGGGTCACCTGCGGTCATTTACAATAAAGCGGCAAAACAAGCCCTTCTGCCTGAGTGCCTCGCAATAGATAAAAAACAACACTTTTCCATAGATACAAGCAGTTTCCTGGACAGTACATGTTCGCTATAATTTTTAGTGGGTATGTAACATGTAGCGAAGCTACTGTCGTATCCTTGGGTGACCTTGAATACTGTAATGATTCTTTACGCCAGTATGAATAACACAAAGCACAATTTCTGGCGATATGACATGTCTCCAAAACTCGTTCAAACCTGGAAACATGGAGAGTCAAACATACTCCATTTATGGCTCAAAATGACTGTAACGGTTGTCCCAAAAATCGTGTTTTAGGGATTTTTTAAAAATGGCCTCAATTTTGAATTATGATTAATTTAGTGAGAAAAATGTCAAAAAATGCCAATTTTTCACCAATATGTCGACAAAAACTACACTTAAAGTCAGAAATTAAAAAATCCCTAAAACATGATTTTTTAAAACTTATTCCTAGTCTGCAAAAAATATAAAAATCGGGGATCTTGGGTAATATACGTAGCCAAGTTTGAACGATGTTTGCCTAAAAACGTCACATGACTTGTGCTCGGAAACCTGAAAATATTCGTCTTTCTGAGCGAATTTTTTTTTAAAAACAGTGATTTAACATAAGACGATAATTTCATTTTAATTTGACGAAATTTACCCCTAAATATTATTTGTTTATTTTCAAATATTTTACGGGTAGTCCAAAACAGGCCAAAATAGCGTCTAGTAACCCGATACCTTTTCGAACGCGCATAGCAATGGGAAAGAATGCCGTAGTGACAGACCGCCGTGTATCCGTGATATTTACTAGACATTATGGGAAGTGTGAAATTGGTGAATCGTTCCGACAAAATGGATCCCAGAAGTATGACGTCACCAAATCAGGGCGCGGCATCCCTGTCTTCCCCAGAGCTAAACTGATTTCCAAACGGGCATGTTTCTGTGCAAGACTGATTAACATTTTCTGAAAGCTGGGCTTGATCAACAGCTACCTCCCCTTGCCAATAGCCAGAAAATGCCACAATCATTCCGGCATCTAAAATCTGCCTTGAGAAATAAATCAAATAACCTTTAAAGATATATATATATAATGATTATCTCATCCCGACACAGGGTTCGAAATACAGGGTACATGTGCACCTTAGTGCACCCAAATTTGGATCTGTGCACCCGTTCTTTTTCTGTGGGTGCACTGGTGCACCCAGATATTTTCGTAGATATTTTTGTATATACCAAATGTATGATAGTACAGGATATTCTTGGCATCTACGTGTCAGAAAATAATAAAATCTTTGTTGTAGTACTTGTTTCTCATTTCAGATTCAAGCTCAGGAGGGGAGCAGTAAGACCCACTTTACACCTGTGGTTACGTTTTGTTTTATATGGTGCACTTAAAAAAATATTATTAGGTTGGGTGCACCGGTGTACCTTTTCCCAAAAATGAATTTGGAGCCCTGGGATATTTTACTTTTCTAACATCGTCATCCACTGGAAGACACATACCTTTCAAGCTATTCAGAAGAGCTTTAGTTGCAGTATGTTCTTTCGAGAGGAATTCGTGCAAAAACACCTCAGACAGCAGCGGTTGTTGTCGTTCTTCTTGGGTTCGTCCTTCGGTAGCTGATCCGTAATGCCGTGTGACAAACAACCCAAGATTGTTCTTATGTACGGTGTTGATTGTCTGAATGTAGTTATTTGAATAATACTAATATTTATGATCACGACGTAAATCACAATGCAGGTCTCAAAACACATTACATATTTTTCCATACATACACTGCTACATTACACTGGCAATACTGATCTTATAGAATGTTTAGCTGTTAAAATAAATATTCTTGATGTGATAAGTGTTCATGATGTATTTTATCGCTAATGATGCAGATATATGTAGGATTTTATGCTATCTATTTGTGATAACTGAGCGCAAATTTTAAATACTCGACATATTTCACTTAAAGTGACATGCCAGTCGATATTCAGTAAAATCTGAATCTGAAGAAATATACAAATTTCATGAGATTTGTGAGTCTGTGTTCGCAACCTAGGTTTGACAGCAACTTAATGATAACAATAAAACAAACCAATAAACATGTTTGCAAAACTTGTGCAATTTCTAAGTCAATTCCCCATTAAGCCACCCCCCCCCAATTTCCCGTAAAGCGACGGTCACAACCCGCCGTGCGTGCTTTTTGTCCGTACGTTTTTTGGGAAGCTACGTCTGCTACGTTTTTTTCTGAAAACGTAGGGTGACCGGCCGAGGGAGTACGTCACTCGCACGGTACGTGGTCTGCACGCCACGTCTGGCCGTCAGCGGTTGCGTGCACGTGCATCGTACGTTGCGCAAGTGGTAAGTGAGTTGTACGTGCTTACAACGTACGATCTCTGTGCGATTGCCACGTTGCCGCGTACAGGCCGTACCTACACGTGCGGCGTACGCACGGTTTCCTTACTCACTCGCACGTTGTAAGTGCGTGCACCTCCTGTTAACTTCATCATGACTAGCCGCCCTGGTGTCTTCCGCGGCCCGTTTCTTTGGTCTTGTCTGGTAGTCTTCTTCTGAGCCTTCCTGGGGCATCTTGGAGACGAGTTGGCAGTCGCCCGTGAAGTCGTCTTTATATACTGTAGAAATCAGGTGCGTTGCACGTGCGTTGCACGTGCGGAGCACCTGGTATGGTGCACGTGTGTTCTGCGTGGTCATTGAGCAGGTCAACTGGGAAGTGAGGAGTAAGCACGGATGACGCAAGCACCGTGCATGGCACGCACGTCCTTCGTGCGCTATCCGTACAGCTATTGCACGTGACAATAGTGAAGTTAGACTCACGGAGTCCGTACGTTGCACGCTCATAGGCTGTACGGGGCACGCGCGTCGCACGTACTCGCACGCACGGGTGGTAAATCCGTAGACCGCACGCAGAAAAAGTTTTTCATGCACTTAAAGTTCTACGGCGTGTCTGCGTGCTCCCAAATCCGTAGGATTCCGTACGGAGGTGGTACTCACCACGCGCGGATGCCCTACGATTGCCCACGTTTTTGCACGTAGACAGCACGCAGAAGCATGTGCGGCGGGTTGTGACCGTCGCTTAAAGTTGCCAGTATCAGACTCATATTTATGTTCACCAAAGGAAAATAAATGGTTTTTGCTCAGTTTCCGGCCCTTCTTATATTTCTTCTTCCGTTCCAAACATATAAAAAAACATCGATATTTTAATAACTAGAACTTCAAATATTCTAAAACTCGGTAACCTAATAGATCGATACATGTGGAATTGAACCTTGGCCATTTTGTTTGACACAAATGTCAAGAAATTTGGTAATTGAGTAAAAATAGGTAAAAAAAGTGCATTTTAAACCTCAACTCGAACTTAATGAACCTTTTCATTTGTTTTCCCTGAAATTGTTCTCTACAACTTTGTTTTATACAAAATGTACATTGAATGTCTAAAGTTGTTCCACCACTGGCCACTCAATTTACTTCTATTTATTTCACTCCATACTTCAGTATGGAGTGAAATACTGCTTTTTCTGATGTTTCTTCTCCTCCTTCTTCTTCTTCTCCTGCCACTTCTTTAAATTGATTCAACTCCTTCATTTTTGGGCGAAATTACCTGTAATTTCGTATAGAGGTAGAGTGGGTAAATACCCTTAGGCGTTTTTAATTTTTTTTTATACAAGCTTTTACAATCGTTTTATTTGCTTTTTAGTGGTCCCCATAGGAAAGTACTGTGGGGGCGTACGCGCGTGACGTAATAAGAAAGGAATTCGGGGGAAGGCCCAAATATGGACATACAAGCAGGTGTGGTCATGTTTGCAGATGTGGCTGTTGATTGGCTGTTGGCTTATTTATTTATTTACTACCATTTTCACGTACAATAGGGGGATTACCAGCGCGGCTGGTCAACGCGGTCTCGGCCGTGGGCCATCGGCTGGTCCATGCGGTCTCGGCCGTGGGCCATTACTATTTGATACTCTGATATTGGATACCGATTCGTGTGATTCCTATAAACATTTCACCTAACTACGAACTAGTTGGAAGAATTATAGCTGCATGGATGCCTGTATATGATTTTAATAAACACTGAAAATCTGACGCAAAAACTGGCAGATATTTTGCTCTTCTCTGTTGGAACAACGCAAGCGGGAGGTCAATGACCTGCGCCCCGCGAGTACTGTAAACAACGGTACGTAATGTGTATCGTCGGCGCACGCGCGCGCGCCACGGTATCAACAATTTTCCACAATCTTCACCGACTAGTATTATATATTCTGTTATCGATTTCTGAAGAATCACCAAAATTGTAGAGTGTACAGGCGTTCATAATTTTGTTGTTGTTGCTGAGAACATCGCAAGACGGCTTCCTGGCAAATTTTCCTAAAGCGAGCGTTGAGGGCTTGCATGCCCGACAGTTTTCAAAGTTTTGACAGGGAGCCGGCGGCTTCTGCTAGCCGGATTGATAGTTAAGTTACATCAAGGTACCGGTGGTTCAAAAGCGAACCTGATAAAGAAGGAAATCTCCTGGAAAGTCCCTTACTAGTACTTGAAGCGATCGTTACCGCCATGTTGTTCACTTTATATGACATACAATGCAGTAAGTAATGGAAACGCGTCCAGATAGCTCGGTTGGTAACGCGCAGGGCTGCAAGTCCAGACATTGCGAGTTCGAACCCCGGTACACTGGATATTTTTAATTACCCTTTTTACAATTTTTAACAATTTTAACATTTTTAACAATTACAACAATTTTAACCATTTTAACCATTTTACATTTTAACAATTTCAACATTTAATTTTAACATTTTCGTTTTAATATCCATTGCTTTGCTTTTAACATTCCAAAACTGATTGTTCTTACTCAAGAATTTCAATAACTTCGAATGTTAGTCTTTTGTATTTTTTCAACATACAAACCAAAATCACTTTGATGTTGTCACAAAAGTAACATCTGTGCGCGCATCGGTTTTCGTTCATTTAAAAACTACAAGTACAAAACATCTGGAAACTAAGCAAACATACTCAGTAAATTGATTGCTGTAATTCCCGATTTTTTTTCACTGTACCGCAACGCAAGCGGGGGGTCAATGTTCACGGTTTTTACTGTCACCTCTGTATCGTGAACTTATCATTACAGTTAGGAAATAATTCCTGGACTTTCTTTTTCCTGCAACTGTCACCACCGTGAATATATAGTTCCGTGAACATGTCCATTTTTCTCAGGCCGTGAAAATTTTGCTTCCGTTAGTAGTAGTTACAATCTCGTCAAAAGTGTAAAGTAAAGCTGTCGAGATTTAAAGTGCGTGTCGTTGTATCTTTGTAAAAAAAAGGGGAGATAATTGCCAAGTGCCAGTTTTGTAAATACCTGTCGAAATTCAAACAGCTTGTCCTTGTATAATTGCAGTATGATTTATTTAGAATCTCTCATTTTTGTTTGGGGAAGGGTATGGAGTGAAATTCTTACATTTGCTCCGAAGCAAATGTTGGCCTTTCTAGTTTCCAAATGACTTCGCCGTAGAAAAGATAGGTACGAAAACTTTACCCACACAATCTAAAGGCCTTGAAAATGCAAAATGACTACGCAAATACTTATTCATTATTTCTAGTCTCATATGATGTCGCAGAGAAGGATCTCCAAATAAGGTGTTGTAAAAAGCTACTTCAGACGAAGCCGCATGAGACTAATTAAGGAAATGTGTGTACAAACATGTGACGACATATTATTTTATAACATGCTACTTTTGACTCCTACATGCTGTCAACATGGCAAGCTAGTATTACAGTGTCGCTTGTTTTATTATTATTTGTTTTTATTGTTTTTTAGTCATTTTATTCATAGGACAGTAAACAATGAACATGTTGCAATTTTTGCTTAGCACTACTCTTTTTTTTATTTCAACATGCAGAACAATACAATACATAGTGGTGACGCACTCAAGCAATATACTTATATTCACGTCACCACTAGACATAAAATAAAAATCACATCACAAAATATAGTTATCGTCCAGGTAACAAGAAAACAGAGTTAAGCTATTACGATATTATAAATGAATACAGAAGTATAAATCAGTTGTTAAATCGCTTGGTTTTAGAGAGATATATCTGTGTAATAATGAATATTTGAGAGTATTATACATTAGATGAAAGTAAAGGTGATCCATTAAGTAGCAGATACACAGCATCACTATCAGATAGGTTGTTAATATCTAAGAATGGGATGTTTAATTGTAAAAGTCTGCCGAGGAGGCGTACTACTCATTCAATAAGAAGAGTATGCAAGGAGGTTTTTACACAACTCTATCAGTAGGATATATTCCTTCTGCAGTGATCCTGGGGGTAAAATTTAACATAATAACAATCCTCAAATGTATTTGTTTTTCCAGCAGCAATTCGTGCTTTTCAAAGAAAAAAGATAATACATTGTAATAGCAATGGAGGCGTGTCAAACAAGCTTGTCATAAAACAATGTGATGGTATGGATGGTAGAAACGTCCCGCCATCTTTACCAGGAAAAAAAGTCTCGAAGTTTGTTTTAATTGTTTATTTAACCGATCTCCATTAGTTTGTACAGACTGAGTTTCCATACATACTATTCTTTCTGGAGTCGTTATACACATGTTCTACTACAACGTGATGAGGCTTGATTACATACTACTAAAGTTACAACATGACAAGGCTACATACTACTAACGTTACAACATTGCAAGGCTTATAACTACATACTACATAAACACACACAACATGCAAGATGTACCGAGAGGTCAGAGGTCTTCTTATTAAAATTAAAAATTCATATTTACACTTTGTATAGGAGTTACTTCTACTATCAAGCTTGTTAGGGTTTGGAGGTGTCCACCACAGTTTTCAACCATTCCCGGATCTTGTTTCTTAAACAAAAGACAAAGAGAAGAAGGAATAGAACAGGAAGCACGAAGGTAATTTTGAACTGAGTTCAGGTCAAAACATCGAGTATATAGTGAAGATATGTCTGGTAAACATCCCCCACTACCGTTGCCCGGAAGCAAATATGAAGATGTGGATCAAGCTGATAAAAGTATCATTGCTCTAAGTTCTGGGCTGCAACGCACCGCGCCCGATGTCCCACCGCCTCGCCATCTTGACATGGAAGACAAAGAAAGGGACCAGGTTTGCAGAAGGAACGAAGAATCTGATAGAAAGTACGAAGATGTGGATCCGGCTGGTGAAAGTATCTTCATGTTAAGTTCTGGGCTGCAACGCAACGCACCCAATGTTCCCCCACCTCGCCATCTTGACACGGAAGACAAAGAGAAGGAACAGGTAGGCAGCGGGAACGAAGAATCGGACAGAAAGTACGAAGATGTGGATCCGGCTGGTGAAAGTATCTTCATGTTAAGTTCTGGGCTGCAATCCACCGCACCCGATGTCCCACCGTCTTGCCATCTTGACATGGAGGACAAAGAAAAGGTCGGCAGAAGGAATGAAGAATCGGACAGAAAGTACGAAGATGTGGATCCAGCTGGTGAAAGTATCTTCATGTTAAGTTCTGGGCTGCAACGCGCTGCACCCGATCAACCACCAAGTCGCCACCTTGAAAGGGAAGACAAAAAGAAGAAAGAAGTGGACGGAAGAAAAGACGAATCTGACAAAAAGTACGGACATGTGGATCCGAACAATAAGAACAAACAAACGGGTAAAAAGTATGAGGACATGGAACTAGAGTCTAGCGGTGTCGATGTGATAATAAACTCTGGATTGAAACGTCCTGTGCCAGACCTTCCCCCTCCTCGCAACCCTGGAGCTGCAGACCACATGGCTGAGGACAAGCCTTCAGAAGAACCTTGCTCTGATCCGTGCTACGAACCAGATGACAACGCTGAACACAAAGCTGGAGGTATGTACACTTTCAATAAAATTGAAAACATGTATCTGTATCTGTACAGCCAGTATAACCACCCTTCATGATCAGCTAGCTTTTGGGGTCGTATGGCGTAGCGGCAGAGTGCGGACTCGCAACCAAGATGTCCCGGGTTCGAGTCCTGACATGCTGCCGATCGTGTGCCCTTGGGAAAGAGAAAATGAGTATTGTTCTGTCCTGTATTTGTACTCTGTGTTGGTGGCGGCATAAAATACTAGTATAACTTGAGTGTGCCGTCGCCATGTTTGGTCATGAAATGTTGGAATAAAAAAAAAAAGCTTAACACACTAGCTTCACATGCACGAACCTTAGCAGCTGCTTATTACCTATTAACCAAACGGGCTGTCGCACTTAATTTTGCACCTCTAAATGTATAAGTTGTTTAATATCTAGTGCAGTGAGGGTGTCCCACTGCCCTAAATGGCGGCATCGAGTTTCACTCTGCAATAGTGCTAGGAAAATGAGTTCTAGGAACATATCTGAATCCTAGGTTGATAACTCAAAGATTGACAGGTATCCTTATTAATTTCATAAAATTTTGAATAGCACAGCCGTCCGTAATTAGCCATGTAATTTTGAGTTAAAAGTTGCATTCTGTTTTTAATGATATGAAATGCCTCTTTGTTATATGTATTATAGTATGAGTTTAAACTATACGTGGGCGTTTATTTTTATGCATATTGTATGAAGAATGACGATACGTCCTTGTTTAAAATTAGTCTGGCAAAATCCGCAATATTGAGCAGTTGTTGAAATCGGTTCCTTGCTCTTTTACATGATACTGTCAAAGTCTATTATAAACGATCGGCAAAATGTGATATCATAGTGTGGGTTTAAACTCTACGTGTTTATTTTCATGCACTTTGTATACTATGAAGAATGACGTTACGTCCTTGCTTAAAATTAGCATGGCAAAATGCATACTATTGAGCATTTGTTGACATCGGATACTTGCTCTTTTACATGATACTATCAAAGTCTATATTAACGATCGGCCAAAAATTGTGATATCATAGTATGAGTTTTAACCATACGTGTGCATTTAATCTGTATGCATATTGTATGAAAAATGACGTTACGTCCTTGTTTAAAAAATTAGTGTGGCACAGTTCATACTATTGAGCATTTGTTCACATCGGATCCTTGCTCTTTTACATGATACTGCCAAAGTCTATTGTAAACGATCGGCAAAAAGTGTGATATCATAGTATGGGTTTTAACTATACGTGTGTTTTTTTTAATGCATATTGTATGAAAAATGACGTTGCGTCCTTGTTTAAAATGAGTCTAGCACAGTTCATACTATGGAGCATTTGTTGACATCGGATCCTTGCTTTTTTACATGATACTGCCAAAGTCTATTGTAAACGATCGGCAAAAAGTGTGATATCATAGTATGGGTTTCAACTATACGTGTGTGTGTTTTTTTATGCATATTGTATGAAAAATGACATTGCGTCCTTGTTTAAAATGAGTCTAGCACAGTTCATACTACTGTGCATTGGTTGACATCGGTTCCTTGCTCTTTTACATGATGCTGTCAAATTCTACCGTAAACTATTGGCAAAAAAGTGTGATGTCATAGTATGGGTTCTAACTATACGTGTGCGTTTATTTTTATGCATATTGTATGAAGAATGACGTTACGTCCTTGTTTAGAATTAGTCAGGCAAAATGCATACTATTGTGCATTTGTTGACATCGGTTCCTTGCTCTTTTACATGATACTGTCAAAGTATACCGTAAACTATTGGCATGAAAACTAGTATTTTCAGTGGCAAATTATGTTTCCATTTCATTTTTAAACAGCTCCTTAATTATGTTTATCATTTTTTATATTGTGTCCATTTATTGCCAAAATATGAACAGCAAAGAATGGTCTGAACCTGCCCCCTACCCTGGATCAAAACCAAGCATTTTTAATTTATTTATTTTTATTTATATAAGGGTAGCACTACTCAGTGACACAGCACTGCTTTACAGAGTGGCCCTGGGTACGACACATATATACACGGAAATACAACAATGTATACACCAAAAACAATATCATAAACGTGATCCATTACTCGTTATCGGGATCATGCCAGGTCGTAATAAGGGAGGGAAGTAAGAGGTCATGTAACTGAGCATACAGTGTTCTGAACGTCTGTATCGACGGTGCAGTTCTAACACCGGGTGGGAGTTTATTCCAGCCCACTGCACCTCGATAAGCAAACGTTCTCTTGCCGCATTCCAATATGGCTTTAGGAAGTCGCAGGGACTGGTTCATACTGTGTCGGGTGAAGTACTTGTGGGTTTCTAGGTTCGGTTAAAATTTGTCTAGGTACTCTCAGACTGGGAACTGGTTTTCGTAAACACCAATCTCCGATTTTCAATACGCCCTTATGACACAGCAGCGCCGGAATATAGTATAACGTTCATCTTGCAAAGTTCGCATGAATAATATTGTCTTTAGATGTCGTCGGCGTGAATGGATCTTTATGACACTTTGTTCATGCAGTAAATGGGGTGGTCGCTAAATGAAGGACAATTTTTACCTTCGCCAAGAAGGCTATGTTTTCAAGGGCGTTTGTGTGTGTCTCTGTGTGTATGTGTGTCTGTAAACACGATAACTTGAGAAGGCTTAAATGCGTTGTCATGAAACTTGGTAGGAGGGTAGGTCTTGGTGAGACCTAAAAATGATTAGATTTTGGGCCACATGGTATTGCAGCTAAACTTTCGGGTTGGATATCTCATTATCTAGATAAACTAGGGTCACGGAATTGGGGTGGTAGATAGCTCATGAGCTGCGGAAAAAAGTAACGCAAGTTTGCACCCCCAGCGGCTTGCTCTGGCACTGCAGCAGCATTTGTTTAATAATATTTAAAAGAGGATAACAAAAGAACCGGTTGACGGATCGTCGTGATTTTTTACATGTAGGTAGCTTAAGTGATGCTTGACATAATTATGTGTCTGATGATTATGCAATTATTCGATCTCGAGTTGTACCCAGGACATGTCTGAACATGCGCCCCGACGTTGTGTCCTTGGGAAAGGCACTAGCTTTACACGACTTTCCTCACTCCACCCAGGTGTGAATGGGTACTTAACTTCGGTTGGGGAAAGGCCGTATTGAGGTCACCTGGTGCTGCAAATGGCAGCCGCACAGACCCTTGCGACAGTTCCACAAAAAATTGTGGAACAAATATGTGTATCATGTGTATTATTTGATTGTCGTGATTTGTAATTATTATTATGTGATACCCTGCATCAATTCAGCCGTATAAAGGCTGCGACTGCACGGGGTACTGTTTGGACAATAAAATCCATTTCTAAAAAATTATGACATTGACTAATTCCAGATGCTGCCCCTTCTCACAAACTTGATATGGGAGACCACATTGTGATGTGGCCAGAGCAAAATGATAAGCCATACTCAGATCCATACTACAAACCTGAAGAAACTGATGCAGATGAAAAGCATGAGGAAAAACGGTCCAGTATGAAAGGTACGCCTGGACTTAACCAAACCATACCACTACATTCAGGCTGGTTTTTAAAACCTGTGTTGGTTATTATATTCATGATGTATCTATTTTTATCATTACTGGTAAGATTGCTGTTGAAGTGATATCTGGAATTGTCAGTGGATAATATACTTCCCGGAGGTTTGGAGTGTTATATTTTTAATATTACTATAGGATGTGTTTCTTCATAAACCAATTGTATGTATACTCCAGAGCGTACCATGGGCATGAGGAACAAAGTAAAATCCAGTAAGATCTGTTGGGTCCTTCTGGGCTGTGGAGTTCTGGTGATTGTGTCAGTCGTCATAGCTGTAGTCCTGCCAGCATACAACCAACCTGGAAGTAAGGTACGTCAGACAGTTACCGTTCGACGAGGACAACCTTTGGAGGGGCCAGACCAATTCCTTCTTTCGTTAACTAGGATAACTAGAAAGGTAACATTTGCAAAGTAAATGCATAATGTTTACCTTCACATATGGTCTGCTTTGTTAATTCTTACTCAAACATATTCATATATGTGGTCAGACAGGAGTATAAATCCCTCCTACTATAAAATTGCAACATTATGTAACCCAACACCAGTTACCATGGTGAGAGACATCAGGTCAGAGGTCTAGATCTGTGTTTGGAGAAGAAGAAGGGGAGGAAACGTAGTAAAAACCATATGCTTTCCTTCGGCAAACATAAAAAAAAAACTGCGGTATGCTGAAATAGAACATGAGCAATGAAAAAGAGACATAGAGAGCACAATCTGTACCCTGTGCACAAAGTTTACAGAAATATAGTAAATACAGTGCAAGGAAAGTTTTCCTCCTCGTCCTCTGTTTTAATGTTGTGCTCTTTTGGGATACAGTTGCTACAAAATTTCCAACAAATCCAAGGAAATAACTAAGTGTAAAGTTACATGTGTTTGTTAGATCTTTGGTTGTAGAAGACCATGCAAAGGTCTCTGTACTTTTTTGTTGTGTCAACAAAGAATCGTTGTGTTAACAGAAGGCGCAAGATTGTCTGAAACAGGACAATGGTTTGAAGCCGACGAATTCCAGCGTCCGGGAGTCGACAATTTTCTACAAGGAAACCAGTTCCTTCCTTGTCAACACGACTACATTCCCCTCTCCATCAATGTTGAGAAAGTCTACTACTCCATGGATGACAACGTTCGTGGAAGAAATTATCACCACTGCTTCTTACTCGACTTCTTCACCAGGAATCGAACCAATGACCATCACACCTCTATCAACAACAGGTGGGGGCACGCGCACACCGATTTTTGTACACACCTTGTCACTCACGTTAGAGGTATAAACTTTAGAGATATGTTAAGTTATACTATTTGTATTCCATTATAATTCTAAAGATATCAATGAGTGTTACAACGAACCCTGTCAACATGGACGCTGTGTGAACAAAGATGTCGGATACAAATGTACCTGCTCACCTGGATGGACTGGACAGAACTGTCAGCAAGGTTGTTTTTTTTTTATTATACCTAACTGTGGCGTAACAACAAAGTGAACGGTTCGGAACCACGTAGTCAAGGGTTCAAATCCTGCGATGTTGCCTTGTGCTCCTGAAAAGACACCTTTCCGGAAATGAGTACATAGTGACTGTTAGAAACGTCCTTCGGATAGGACGCAAAGTGTTCCATGTTCAAGAATAGTCACAACTCTACCACCTACGGTTGATAGATATATTGGGTTTTATTTAATGTTTCTTCCTTTATTTCACAGACATCAATGAGTGCACCAGAAACCCATGCCAACATGGACGCTGTGTGAACCAAGATGGTGGATACAAATGTACCTGCTCACCTGGATGGACTGGACAGAACTGTCAGCAAGGTAATTTCTTTCTTCGCCTTTCTGCTGTTATTCACTTTAGATATATTGATTTTTTGACATGTACTACACTGTATGTGTCTTCCTCTATTCTATAGACATCAATGAGTGCACCAGAAACCCATGCAAACATGGACGCTGTGTGAACCAAGATGGTGGATACAATTGTACCTGCTCACCTGGATGGACTGGACAGAACTGTCAGCAAGGTAATTTCTTTCTTCGCCTTTCTGCCGTTATTCATTTTAGATATATTGTAAAGTGTTTGGACCTAAAGTGTTCCATGTTCAAGAATAGTCACAACTCTACCACCTAAAGTTGAGAGATATACTGGGTTTTATTTAATGTGCTATGTGTCTTTCTTGATGCAACAGACATCAATGAGTGCACCAGAAACCCATGCCAACATGGACGCTGTGTGAACAAAGTTGGCGGATACAAATGTACCTGCTACCCTGGATGGACTGGACAGAACTGTCAGCAAGGTTAATTTTTTTTTGTTTTATCTGTACATGTAGCTAGGATTTACATGGAAAGCATAGATTTTCCTATTTTCATCAATTTTATTTCTGTCAAAATCTCTCTATTCGTTGATAGTAGGTTTTGTTTATAATTGATAATTAAACTCTTTCTTTATCATAAGACATAAATGCGTGCATCAGCAAACCATGCCAAAATGGACGCTGTGTGAACAAAGATGGTGGCTACAAATGCACCTGCTCATCTGGATGGACTGGACAGAACTGTCAGCAAGGTGAGTTCTTTCTGTACCTATGTGTTGTTACCTGAGTACTTACTTAACATGTATCCTCATGCACTGCCATGATTTAGTTTTCATAAATTTTATTTGGATTATTGTATATATTATTGATGATTATGTTATATATAATTCATGACACAGACATCAATGAGTGCATCAGAAACCCATGCCAACAAGGGCGCTGTGTGAACAAAGATGGCGGATACACATGTATCTGCTCACCTGGATGGACTGGACAGAACTGTCAGCAAGGTAATTTCTTTCTTCGCCTTTGTGCTGTTATTCATTTTAGATGTATTGATTTTTTTTACATGTACTACGTGTCTTCCTCTATTCTATAGACATCAATGAGTGCACCAGAAACCCATGCCAAGATGGACGTTGTGTGAACCAAGATGGCGGATACAAATGTAGCTGCAACCCTGGATGGACTGGACAGAACTGTCAGCAAGGTGAGTTCTTTCTGTACCTATGTGTTGTTACCTGAGTACTTTATTGTATATATTATTGATGATTATGTTATATATAATTCATGACACAGACATCAATGAGTGCACCAGAAACCCATGCAAACATGGACGCTGTGTGAACAAAGATGGTGGATACAACTGTATCTGCTCACCTGGATGGACTGGACAGAACTGTCAGCAAGGTGAGTTCTATTTTCAGACTATTTTGCTCTATTCCAACCTTAAGCATTTTCATCTAACATTTACTAACAAAGGTTATACATCTATTTCGTATTAAACTGATATTCTACCATCATTGTCCATTTATGGAGTACTGTTCTCACCTCTGGACTGGTGCCCAATCGATTCCCTGCACCTTCTCGATCGCATACAGAAGAGAATTTGCGTGGCCATGGACTATCCTCTGGCCTCCAAGTTAGACCCCCTTTCCCTCTATATCCCTCTGTTACAGATATTTTCATGGTCTGCAGAACTTACCCAACTAGTTCCACCACTCAGGACTTTTATACCTTCCACTAGGTTCTCCTAGGCTCACACAACTTCACCGTCCAAATTCCTTGTTCGAAATCTTTTTACAGTGACAGTTTTTCTCCCCGTACGGCCAAGCTTTGGAATTCCATGACAAGTGTTTCCCACCAACCTACAATCTACAGGCTTTCAAATCAAACGTTTACCGCCATCTCTTGACATAGCCATGTCTCTTTCATGGTCGTGGTCGTATAGGCCTTGCATTGAACCACTTCGTTAAAAAAAATCTTATCTTTACACTTCTCTCCCGCCATTTCCATTGATCCTCTGTAGCTCTAGGTAACTTTTGTTTACTGCACAGATGTTAATGAGTGTATGAGAAAGCCTTGCCAGCATGGAACCTGTCTGAACCAAGATGGCGGATACAAATGTACCTGCTCACCCGGATGGACTGGACAGAACTGTCAGCAAGGTGAGTTTACAGATTTGTTGAAGTCCTCTAAGTTGAAACCTATTATATTTTATATTCAGATTCTTTATTGACACAACAAAAAGTACACGGACTTTCGTATGGTCTTCTATAGCTAAAGATCTAACAAAGATAAATACATGTATGGATGACTTCATCCTACGTATAGAATATATGTATGTGACAAATTACGTACAGAATATATATCAGTGAGAACAATAAAGGTTTAACTATTCTCTAACATGTAGTCTCTAAGATTGAAACATTCTTTAATGTATTTGCCTATTTGAACACTGTATTGGTTAGCTCCCCTGAGAATGTAATTGAAATTTTTTGAAGCATTTCCCGGTTTCTCTGGAAAACAAGGCTGTGTGATGGACACATTCAGCTGGACTACACGTACCTGAACGAATAGCATCTTAAATACTATACGTTGGTTTTAGCTCACTGCACGGTCTTTTTGGTTTGTTAACCCTCAAACACCCCATTTTTTGCGACGAAAATGACCAAACGGGGTCCAAATGGACACCAGTTGGTTTCATTCAAATTATATTCCTTTTTGCATTCTTTTAGTGATATTTCAACATATATCGGTTACACATAGTACGAAGTATATTTTGAAATGATTAAGTGTTTAAAAATTCCAGCTCATTATTATGATTTATGCAAAACTAGGATGAGGCCTGCCGGCATGAACATGCCTTTGACCTCATATGATTGTCAAAGTTCATGACCTTTGAAAACCTGATAACCTAATTCCTGAGGTTGAGGTTACTTGGCAAACTGCATAATTGAGACATATTGAGGACATCCGAACAATTCCGTGTGTAGGAAAGTGCAAATATTGTTTGGACCCCAGACGGTCTTACATCAGACTTCCCGGTGTTATTTTTACAAATTTGTGCCGATCTCCCCCAAAAATTAGGAGAACTTTAAGAAGAGGTTTATTGACAATGTCACGGGAAGAATTTTTTTCTAATGAAAAATTTTCGAATAGCACATAAAAATATACGCCTGGGGTCCAAATGGACCCCGTTCGGGTATTTTAGGGTTAAAGTCTATGTATACTGCCCTCGGTGGAAACAGTACAACACTAACAGCTATACTATGTTAGTGTGTCATACCAGATTTAAAACATTGTGACGTCGAACTTCAAGCGTCTATAGAGACAAGCTCAGCTGGTCTACAGAAAACTTATTGGTTAGGTTGCTTCATCACTTCACCTGAGTGTATATCAGCTTGATACCAATAAGCATTGTTATGTCAGCATCAATGACATGAGCATCAATGATATGAAGCAACTTTAAATTGTAATTTCCAACACAACAAATTGGACTCACCCAAATTTTTGACTGTACAACTCCAGTCTTTGTCAGGGAAAATGCAATCCACCGCTTCCGTGACGCCACGCAGATAGCACACGTGACTCCCTCAGCAGTGGATCATAGGTTGCAGGAAGTCTGTGGCGCCCCCCGTCTCTGGTGGATTGCTCATTACATAAGAAAGACTGGAGTTGTACAGTCGACAATTTGGGTGAATCCAATTTGTTGTGTTGGAAATTAACGTTACAATTTAAACTTCCTTCATAATGTTTTCTTCCAACACAGATGAACTTTCAATATATGAGCAGATATAATATTAACCAACTGCATTCACTGTTTATATGTTACAGAAATACAATGCGTCGGTCAGTGGATAGGGTACAACATCTCCTGCTACAGGTTTATGAGTCATAACCTGACATGGAGCGCCGCTGACACAGATTGTAGAAATCAACGTGCAAACCTGGCCTCCATCACAAGCTCTGTGGAAAACTGTTTTATCACAGACCTCATCAAGAATGGTGGGTATTAAATGAATGAATGAATGAATGAATGAATGAATGAATGAATGAATGAATGAATGAATGAATGAATGAATGGATGAATGAATGAATGAATGAATGAATGAATGAATGAATGAATGAATGAATGAAGCATAGGTCACATTATACATATACATATACGAATACATAATTAAATGAAATTCCAACACACAGTTTACAGAAAGATCAAATTTTCAGCGACCACTGTCGCCTTCATCAGGATGATTATATTAATGACCAATCACTTCATAACGTGATCTCGCGAGAGTTACAGTTTACAAACGCGTGACCTTATTCACACGAGACTTAACTGATACGTGACGTAAGCAATTGATCAAAAGTGCCAGTGAGTTTATATCGTCCACCATCTCTATTAGTGAAGGCTGAAGTGCTCTGATATATATGGCCTCCTTAATTTGATCTCTCTGTAACCTGTGTGTTGGAATTAAGTTCAACTTTTTACTCTGATTACTACCAACAAATAACAGCCTCCTGTTTAATTCCGGACTTCCAGTTTAATTCCGGACAACCTCCCATATCTTAGCAACCTTAAACCCAGATGGGCTGATATCGCAAACCACAGGTAAAAATGATGTAAGAAATATGTAGCAGCTATTCGCGACCCCCTGGGGGTTCGTCCAATCATGCATAATTGTGCATAATTGTGCATAATTATGCATAATGCTTTCAGGGGTTATGCATAATTATGCATAATGCTCAAGGGTTATAATACGTAAAAAATTGGACTAGCCCCCAGGGGGTCGCGAATAGCTGCTACATATTTCATACATTATTTTTACCTATGGTTTGCGATATTAGGCCATCTGGGTTTAAGGTTGCTGAGATATGGGAGGTTGTCCGGAATTAAACTGGAAGTCCGGAACTAAACTGGAGGCTGTTAGATGAACTTTAATGATAAGTTACCATATGTTGTTTGCCTGTAGCCCCAAGTGCCGTGTGGATCGGACTTCGTAGACAGGGAGAATCCTGGAAATGGACGGATGGTTCACCATTCGCATATACCAACTGGAGACCTGGTGAGCCCAACAACTTCATGCATGCTTTCATGCAACTTTTCAAACAAGATGGAGAAGACTGCGTTTTCATGGACTCTAAGGTGGGAATCCTTTCTTTCTATAAGGCCACACCAAATTAATCTCTTAGTTAACGGATTTAGTGGAGCAGATAACATCAAATTTTGGAGGAATCTTTCAAATTGTGATACAAGCACCAAACCTGGTACAGATATTCATGAGACATTACTCGATATGTCACTTCTTCCTTATAACAGCTTTCTACCACATAAAAATCATGACAGTAGCATGTTTAGAACAGGAGATACAAAGCCCGGAAGGTCGGCTGCAGTACCAAAAAGCGCCGCTAGGGGGCACCAAAAGTCAAATCAAGTGGCCCGCGTACTTTTTCAAAAGAGTAATGTCTCATCAATATCTGTACCAAGTTTGGTGCTTGTATCACAATTTGAAAGATTATTTCAGTTATCTGCCCACTAATTTTTCTAGAAACACAATGGAGCGGGCGGGCGAAAAAAAAATTCAATAAAAACATGCCATTATATAGGCATCCTATTATGGCCCAAAATGGTACGATAGGAGCCATGAAGTCAACACACTAGGCTGGTTCAAAATGTAAACAGTGAATTTTGAACTTTTAATCATACCGCTGCGTTGAAAAATGGAATAACTGTAACAACTAGGAAGAAAAGGACTGTTTTCAACTGTTCAGGGCAAAATATGAGCATTTTGCAATTGCTTTTTTATTGCAAATCAGACAAAAATTAAGCGGGCGAATCCGTTAACCAAGAAACTAAATTGGTGTGATCTTACAGAACAGTATTGAGACCTCTGAAGGGCAGGTGATACAAATACTGTTTATATTCACAGAATACAAAAGGTTGTTTTAGGTAGGTTCCGTCTTCTTTCATTGAAAACAAAAAAAGTCAATGACCTGCATGAGATAGCAACTGGCAGTCATCATGGTTATTGTTTTTTTGATTTTCACTATGTGGTCAAGTCATATTGTTTTTGCTCACGTTTCTTCTCCTTCTTCTCCAGTCCTGCCATTTCTTTAAATTGATTCAACTCCTTTGTTGTTGGGCCAAAATACATGAAATTTGGCATGAAGGTAGAGTGGGCAAATACCCCTATGCATTTTTTTGTCATTTTTTTGTGATACAAGCTTTTACTAAGTTTTAGGATGATTTTATTTGAGATTTTTGACTGTGTTATAGAAAATATACTATAGCAGTGTGTTACCGTATTTAGGCACGAGTCATCAGAATGGTATGTAGAGCAGGCAACCAATAGACATGCAGCTTCCCTCTATTCTCATTGCTGATTGGCTGTTTGGACTTGACTGGGTTAACTCAATTAACACCTGTACAAAGCCATGCCATATTGACAGTATGAACTTTATTCAAGTATTTTGGTAGGTATGTCAAGCTTTCCTGCTCCAGCACTGGAATACAGGGCATAAACGCGTCTTTTATCTTGAATATCAACAGTTTGCGTTATGCAATTAAAAATCCCAACCAATAATGTAAGGGATAGCTATCCAACTGCTGTCACTTCATACTGTAGTTAGATCAATGTAAAGAATTGTTTTCTTTTGTATTTCTCCTTCTTTCCCTGCCATGTCGTGAAATGTGGTGAAGTCATGCTGAATTTGCTCCAAAGAAAATGTCGGCATTTCTGGTTTTGTTGCTGTTTTCATGATGGTGCCAAACATTTTAACACATTTCATCTTGTTCATTTTTCGAGCAATAGATATTATTTGATTATATTTACCTCTTAGTTTACATTTTATCAATAATATATATTCTATTTCAATTTAAACATTTTAGTTTGGATACCGTTGGTTTACGCTTCTATCAGGTTTGTTACAATGTATTGTTTTCATAACATTTCTTACAGGAGGGCAAGAGCATTCAGGGTGTGCTTAAATTTACTAAGTACACAAGAGGAAACTGGAATGACAGCAGGTGCTTCAAGAGATTTCCTTATATTTGCAAAAAGCCAAAATCATAATATTCTTGTGGATGTAAAATATAAGTTGTGATTCTACAGCTCACCATCGTGATTCTGTTATGTGACTCATTCCGATTTACATTTTTGTCAGTGATGCTTCA